>NW_028240879.1:0-137785 GCF_964263255.1 Lissotriton vulgaris
TCTTGCACATGCTCCCCTACTGCACAGGGCCCGATGGCCCTCTCATCTTGCACATAATCCGCCTGATTCATGAAGCAAAATTGCGCCCGCAATCACTGCGAAAATGCAATTGCGGGCGCAATATCCGTAATCGGCATTCAACATGAAAATAGCGAAATCGCAAACACATAATAGCGAATTCGCAATTAAAATCGCAGAATCCCGGTAGGAGAGCATTAGCGAATTGGAAAATGCGACAATCCACGGATTCTGCGAAATAAATAGCGAATTCGCAATACAATCGCAATCGGCATTCATGAAAAATCGCAAATAGCGAAAACCCCAAATATCGCTGTTTGCGCGGCGCAAATTAAGGACAACTCAAAGCAGGTGGTAACCATAAAAGCCATTAAAAATTTTCCTTTAAAAAACCGTTGGCCAATCAGTAACAGGTTCAGGCCTGACCATTCACACATAAGGACAATCAGCAGCAGCATTAGGAGTTCCACAATGCCAGGAATGTACATGGTGGTCAGGCGTCGAAGGCTACAGTGAGCAGCATTGAGGAGACGCAGGATCCAGGACAGGATTTTCCACCAGCGGGTCACCTTGCTGGGCCAAACCAGAGAGCAGATATATGCAAAATACAGGCTGAATGGGGAAATGATAATGCAGCTAATACAGGACCTTGACCCCCTGATGCAGCACCCAACAAGGCGTACCAATGCGGTGCCAACACATGTGCAGGTATTGTGTAGCCTGCACTTCCTGGCCTCCGGGAGCTTCCAAGGGATAGTAGCGGCTGCTGGGGGGATATCCCAGCCCACCATGTCACGCTGCCTCCAGACTTTTGTTGACGCTATGCTCACCCAGCTACACCGTCACATCAAATTTCCCACCAGCCAACAGGATTTGGACTTGACCAAGCTACAATTCTACAATGTAGCCCATTTTCCACATGTACTCGGATGCATAGACTGTACCCACATCTCCATCTGCCCACCAGCTGCCACGGAGTATATGTTCCGCAATCGCAAGTCCTACCACTCCCTCAACATACAGATGGTCTGCAATGCTAAGACATACATCACTGACATTGTGGCCCAGTACCCAGGGAGTAGCCATGACACCTTCATATTCCGGCACAGCGGCCTCCACACACGACTGGCCAGGGGAGACTTTGGGGAAGGACACCTACTTGGTAAGTACACTTTGTCGACAATGTCACATTGCTATTAGGTAGCAGCACAGCACAGGCAATCACCCTCTGCTCCTCTCATTCAGGTGACAGTGGCTACGCCCTCTGTGAATACCTCCTCACCCCATACCTCAAGCCTGCTACACCCCAGCAACGGCGCTACAATCTTGCACACATACGGACAAGGAATTGCATAGAAAGGACATTTGGGCTGCTCAAGAGCAGGTTCCGCATACTGCACAAGACAGGTGGGGCCATGTATTACAGTCCTGCAGTGTGCTGCCGCATTGTGGCTGTCTGCGCAATACTACATAACATTGCAACCAAGCGCCGGATACCTGTCGACATCTCTGGCAGTGAATCTGAAGGGGACAACCGGCCACCTGTATATGCGCGCCATGCACGCGGGGAGAACCCAGCTGAAGGCCACAGACGCCGCAACCACATCACAGTGAACAGTTTCTAGTGCACCCTCTTCCCTCACCCCACAAATCACAAATGCATGCAAAATGTAATAATGACACAACGCTAATGTGTGCTGCAAAAATAAATATAATAGTTTCAATCACAATAATGGTCCCACTTTTAACTTTCTTCTTAACTAACAGTATTACTGCATACTGCTGTGTCAAAGGACAGGGCAGGCTTATTGTCATTTGTCAGAAAGAAATTCCCTTTGGGCAGATTTACAATAGTACATAAGTACTCACAGACATACAAATAACTACTAAACAACCCACATATCACACGGAAGCAATGTAGACAGGTGAAACTTACAGTATATGTGAAAACACTCTAAAAATATTTCAAATTGTTAAAACAATTTATTAAAGATACATTACATCAAATAAAAACTAAAAATTGGGAAACACATGAGGACGGTACAATAATCAATAAAAACAACATTCAAGTAAAAAAGGAGTATACAGGGAGAAAGGATAAAACTCAAACAGAAGGCAATAATTTTGAATTTGTATTCCCAGATTTGCTCCTTAGGCGTCGACGCGTTTCGGCGGTGCATTCAATTTAATCCGCCTTCATCAGGACAGTATATAAATAATGTTTCCCAAATAATTTCTGAAATTTAAATAAGACCAGTCTTAGGCTTAATTTATAAACACAGAAGATCTACTTAATTTACAGAAATATGAAGGCACAATCTTTAAAAAACGTAATGTTTCCAGCTCATTATGCTAACACACATATATACATTGCTTCCAGAACAAAAAACATACATCATGCTCATACAGGTATACTACATTTGTAGTCTGAAGATAGTAGTTCATCACTTTTGGTAATAATCTCATGATTAAGGACATTGAACCCATATGTTCATGCCTAAATTAGAATCCAGGAACATTTGATTTTCCATGAATACTGATAAACCGAATTTACCAAAACTTAACATGTTAGAGGTGGCAAGAAAAGAGAGCAATGATGTATCACCTACCTCGAATGAGAGATAAGTCTAAAATGTATTATAAGGGGTATTCAGCCTCCTTATCATCAAGTCAAGATATTCGTCCAGCGAATTTTTTTCTCTATATGTGCAAACACCTAGTCAGGGAAAGTAAATATAAATATATTAAATGGCTTGTATGTAGATTGATGTTCTCTATTTGTATATCATAGCACCAGGTTCATCAGAACACCGAATTGTATATATCCACTGTTAATCACTATACGTCACTATCCACGACAATTGGGGCAGTGAACCGCTCATCTCTCCCTTCTGTTGTAGTGTGCCCGTTAATTAGCGCACGTTGAAAAATGGTTGTGCCCCAATTCTATCCGATGTGGTTGCTGTAATTGAGCGGAGATGGGGCCAAATATTTACGCATAGCAGAAGGGGGGCCTTAATAAGAGCTTATTGCCTGTTGTTTAACAATCACGACAACCAGGAGATGTCCCGGTGCTATTACAGATAGCGCATTTATATATTGAGAAAAAAAAAGTACTCCCAGTACTTACTATTTAAGAGTCAGTGGTATAAGGCGTAAATACGTCTTTTAAAGTCATGATGATCTCCAGCTAAATGACTGGAAGCTGAAAAAATATATACGAAAACAGGCCGTTACTAGCTGAATGTTACAAAGTGAAAGGCTCTTGCTATTCAATTACCTTAAGGCATACTTACAAACAGTTAAAAAGCTAGTTCGTAAGCACGCAGTAGTGATATGTTCTGTTCCGACTTCGGCTTCTTTTAATCAAGCTTTTTCATAAATTAGCCACATCATGGGTTCAGGGAGTTGTAGTCCAAAGATACCCACTGTATGAGGAAATTCCTCTTTGTAAGCCCTGCATGTTGTGACAAAAAAGGAAGGAAGCAAACACCTTCGTCACAAGCGTGTCCCTTTAACAATAGCGCATTACTATCAGAAGCGCCCATTCAGTACGGTTACCTTAAGCGTCTTGATCGCGGACGTCCTGCGTGCTTCTCTTCGTCTTCCCGGCTAGCAGCCTCTGAGAGAGACGCGTGAATTTAAATACCCGACGATTCGCGGGTGTTTGTTCATGACGAAAGCGGAAGTAATAGAACGGGTAAAAAGACTACCCGTACTGGTAACCGCGTCAGTCAAAGGATAGCGTTTAGTTGTTGTATATAAGCCAGTTGGAAATTATATTTGTCGTGCCTTAAATTTTTGTAATGCTACAGGGATTAAATACAGCGGTTGATATTATGATTTGTATTATGTGACCATCATATAACATTGAAATATGAGGGTCGCTATTGGAAAAGTTGTAATGATCCCAGATGTGGGTCATTAATTTAGACATGTAATCTAGATACTATAGGCACATATATATTATTCCAAATTAAATAATGGTGATATACACTCATAATAGGGGACCACCCTGTTATGCATACATCCTATGTGTTTAAGTACTGATGTTCTGAACGGATTATTCCATTGTACTACCAAGGCTAGGCAGAACTCCTTATCTATAGCCAAGACATATAAGCAAGGTTCTAGAGGCTATCCAGTGGTCTAGGGTACCTGCAATATTACAGTAACAGCTAATAGAAAAAACGGAAACTTGGAGTAAATGAATGTCCTATGTAGCTCCAATAATCCTATCCCATTCTTCTCTTGAATTTAGACCCTTCTTGACAGTGTCGAGATAAGAGATGTACCATTGCTCTCTCTCCTTTCTCCTTAAGACCATATTGCCACCTCTTTTGCCAATCTTGATCTTTTCCAATATAAACCAGCCAAATTCTGAATCCTTATGGCCCTTTTCTAAGAAATGGGCTACAATTGGGGCAGTAATTTTTTCCGTTCTCACGGCTGATCTGTGTTCCTGAAGTCTCGTTCGTACTTCTCTTCCTGTTTCTCCAACATAAAAAAGGCCACAAGGGCACTGCAGTAAATAGATGACATTTTTACTTTTACAGTTATTATGGGTCTTACATTTGATTTTTTTAGAATTGCAGACAATATCTGACCCCACAATACATTGATTACACATGTTACAACTCCCACATTTCGTTGTACCGGTAACCTTTGTGCCATCAATAGTTCTTTGTTTTTCAAATGGTTCTTCTTTATAAGTATGAACCAACAAATCACGAAGATTTCTGTTCTTTTTAAATGCAAATAATGGCTTCTCTAATACTACATCTTCTTCATGATTCAAAATGTGCCAGTGCCTATTCACAATGTTTTTTATTTGATTACTCATGTTCGAGAACTTGCTGACAAATACAACTTTGTAGAGGGGCTCCTTTTCTTTGGGGGTGTTGTGAATCAAAGCATCCCGATCAAAGAAACGCGCTCTTTTCATAGAGTTCGAGAGAAGTTTTTTTGGATAACCCCTGTCTTTCAGTTTAAGTTTGAGGACTTCACCATGTTTGTAATAATCATTCAGATCAGAGCAGTTTCTGCGAAGGCGGAGAAACTGACTGAAGGGGATACTTTCCCTTTGGGATTTTGGATGAAAACTAGAGAATTCTAACAGTGTGTTCTTTGCCATTGGCTTGGTATATAATTCTACTGCCAAGGCTCCATCACAGTTTTTTATACATATATCAAGGAATTCAACCTTGGTGGTACTGTAAGATGAGGTGAATTTTAAGTTGGGATCTCCTAAGTTGATCCACAGGAGAAATTTGTCTAGTACTTCAATTGGCCCGTCCCATATGAAGAAGATATCGTCTATGTAGCGGTACCAGCCCACTACATTTTCGAAGAAAGGGGCCAATTCGTTGTTGATGTTTATGTCTTCAAACCTACCCACATATAGGCAGGCCAGACTGGGGGCACTGGTGGCCCCCATACTGGTCCCCTTAAGCTGTTTATAATAGTCATTTTTAAAGAGAAAGACATTATTAGTGAGGATAAGTCTCACACAGTCAACTATGAAGTCCTTATTGGCCCCACCCAGGTCTTGTCCAGACAAAATTTCATCAATCACTTCTGTGGTAGCCTCCTGAGGGATATTAGTGTATAAAGACTCAATGTCTAGGGTTACTAGACATTGAGTCTCCTCACAAAAAGGCATTCCCTCAACCAGTGATATGATGTGTGCTGAGTCTCGCACATATGATTTTAATTTACACACAATGGGTCTCAGAAAGTGGTCAACATACTTGCTGACTGGTTCGAGTAGTGAGTCGATACTACTCACTATTGGACGCATGGGTGGGTTGAGTCTGTCTTTGTGCACTTTGGGCAGGCCATAAATGGCTGGTGTTTTAGGCTCAAGATTGTTAAGGAAGCAAAACTCTTCTTCACAAATAAAACCGGACTCCTTAGAATTTGTGAGCAAAGCAAGGCATTCATTCGCTACTCTCTTAAGGCTGGCTTCAGTAGTACGGGCATAGTGTTCGCCAACCCCAAGGAGCCCCAGCATACGCCGCTCATAATCCCCGGTGTCAAAGACCACCACCCCGCCACCTTTATCTGCTGGCTTGATGGTCAGGGAGCTATCGTCTCTCAAATGATTAATGGCCTCTCTTTCACTAGCTGAGATGTTGTGGTTATGACATCGCTTTTCTTTATCAAAAAGTTTGTGAATGCCGCTTTCAACCGCTGTTTCGAAAGCTTCAATGTTTTTATTCACCATGCTAAGAGTAGGGGTGAATTTAGACTTAGGTTTTAAACCAGAGATGTTTATTTTTTCTCTGTACTCCCTATCCTCAAAAAATCTTTTTAATCTAATCTTCCTGAAGAACGAACCTAGGTCCTTTTCAAACTGAAATTTGTCCAGATTGGTGGATGGGACAAAGCTAAAACCTTTACTAAGAATCCCTATCTCTACATTGCTCAGGGTTCTACTGGATAGATTAATCACTGGTAGTTTGGTTGTTTCCAGTACTTCTTGTTCCGGGTACTTAGATATTCCTGTTGAGGAGGTGCTTGGTTGTAGCTCTGCTGGGGAGGTCCCTGGTTGTAGTTTTGTTGAGGGGGACCTTGGTTGTAGTTGTGTTGTCCCTGATTCTGATTCTGATATTGTTGCCTTCCTCGACTGAAATGACCCTGGCCTCGATTCCCATTGTAGGCCTGCCCCCTCCTTGGGCGCGGTTCTAAAAAAACCCCTTGGTCATAACTATTCCTACCAACCTCACTAGTTTCTTCCTCCTCAGATCCGGAACATGATGAGTTAGAGAAGGTCACTTGTTTGTTACCACCTCTTGAGTATATTTGTCTATTGGGGGGTCGTTCCCAACTCCCATTATATTTATTCTGGAAATAATTTTCTTTTAAAAAGGGATAGGTTTTGTCTTCTGCATACATCTCAATATCTTTTTTCAGCTTGTTAGTTTTTTTGTTTATCAGGTAGGTAATGTAACCCTCAACATCTCTATTGATGTCAGCCAGCTTTTTCTTGGCCTCTTCTAGAGCCGGGCAATTTTTAAGCTCATCTTCAAGTTTATCAATTTCTTCTTTTTCTAGGATAAGTAGGCCCTGCGCTGTTTCGATGATTAAGAGCATCCAGTCTCTACTGCACCTATTTGAAATTAGTGCCCAGGTTTCAAGGAACTTCCTGTTCTCTGTGAATACTCCCGGTTCATTACGAACCTGTAATCCAATGGGGATAATGCCAGATGTTAGATATTCTACTAGGAAGTCGGCATGGGCTTCCGTTCGGATCAGTTTTTTCTTCAGATTCACAAGCTTACCCCAGTTTTCCCCTTTACCCGAGGCTACTGTGATCCTATTCCCACTTTTGGTACTTATAATGCGGTGGAGTTGGTCTTCACTGAAACCAAATGTTTTAATTTTATCCATCAGGGCTGATCGTCCCTGGGAAAGTAGATACTAGGCTCAAAGGCAAAGTGCAACTCTCCAGTCCAAAGGACCGTTCACAGAATCTCTAATAAAAGAGAGAGGGACCCCAAAACCAAAGGGAAAGGGTTCCACAATTGACGTTAGTCAGAAAGAAATTCCCTTTGGGCAGATTTACAATAGTACATAAGTACTCACAGACATACAAATAACTACTAAACAACCCACATATCACACGGAAGCAATGTAGACAGGTGAAACTTACAGTATATGTGAAAACACTCTAAAAATATTTCAAATTGTTAAAACAATTTATTAAAGATACATTACATCAAATAAAAACTAAAAATTGGGAAACACATGAGGACGGTACAATAATCAATAAAAACAACATTCAAGTAAAAAAGGAGTATACAGGGAGAAAGGATAAAACTCAAACAGAAGACAATAATTTTGAATTTCTCCTTAAATTGTATTCCCAGATTTGCTCCTTAGGCGTCGAATCTGAAGAAAAAACTGATCCGAACGGAAGCCCATGCCGACTTCATAGTAGAATATCTAACATCTGGCATTATCCCCATTGGATTACAGGTTCGTAATGAACCGGGAGTATTCACAGAGAACAGGAAGTTCCTTGAAACCTGGGCACTAATTTCAAATAGGTGCAGTAGAGACTGGATGCTCTTAATCATCGAAACAGCGCAGGGCCTACTTATCCTAGAAAAAGAAGAAATTGATAAACTTGAAGATGAGCTTAAAAATTGCCCGGCTCTAGAAGAGGCCAAGAAAAAGCTGGCTGACATCAATAGAGATGTTGAGGGTTACAGTACCTACCTGATAAACAAAAAAACTAACAAGCTGAAAAAAGATATTGAGATGTATGCAGAAGACAAAACCTATCCCTTTTTAAAAGAAAATTATTTCCAGAATAAATATAATGGGAGTTGGGAACGACCCCCCAATAGACAAATATACTCAAGAGGTGGTAACAAACAAGTGACCTTCTCTAACTCATCATGTTCCGGATCTGAGGAGGAAGAAACTAGTGAGGTTGGTAGGAATAGTTATGACCAAGGGGTTTTTTTAGAACCGCGCCCAAGGAGGGGGCAGGCCTACAATGGGAATCGAGGCCAGGGTCATTTCAGTCGAGGAAGGCAACAATATCAGAATCAGAATCAGGGACAACACAACTACAACCAAGGTCCCCCTCAACAAAACTACAACCAGGGACCTCCCCAGCAGAGCTACAACCAAGCACCTCCTCAACAGGAATATCTAAGTACCCGGAACAAGAAGTACTGGAAACAACCAAACTACCAGTGATTAATCTATCCAGTAGAACCCTGAGCAATGTAGAGATAGGGATTCTTAGTAAAGGTTTTAGCTTTGTCCCATCCACCAATCTGGACAAATTTCAGTTTGAAAAGGACCTACGTTCCTTCTTCAGGAAGATTAGATTAAAAAGATTTTTTGAGGATAGGGAGTACAGAGAAAAAAAATAAATAAATAAATAAATAAATAAACATCTCTGGTTTAAAACCTAAGTCTAAATTCACCCCTACTCTTAGCATGGTGAATAAAAACATTGAAGCTTTCGAAACAGCGGTTGAAAGCGGCATTCACAAACTTTTTGATAAAGAAAAGCGATGTCATAACCACAACATCTCAGCTAGTGAAAGAGAGGCCATTAATCATTTGAGAGACGATAGCTCCCTGACCATCAAGCCAGCAGATAAAGGTGGCGGGGTGGTGGTCTTTGACACCGGGGATTATGAGCGGCGTATGCTGGGGCTCCTTGGGGTTGGCGAACACTATGCCCGTACTACTGAAGCCAGCCTTAAGAGAGTAGCGAATGAATGCCTTGCTTTGCTCACAAATGCTAAGGAGTCCGGTTTTATTTGTGAAGAAGAGTTTTGCTTCCTTAACAATCTTGAGCCTAAAACACCAGCCATTTATGGCCTGCCCAAAGTGCACAAAGACAGACTCAACCCACCCATGCGTCCAATAGTGAGTAGTATCGACTCACTACTCGAACCAGTCAGCAAGTATGTTGACCACTTTCTGTGACCCATTGTGTGTAAATTAAAATCGTATGTGCGAGACTCAGCACACATCATATCACTGGTTGAGGGAATGCCTTTTTGTGAGGAGACTCAATGTCTAGTAACCCTGGACATTGAGTCTTTATACACTAATATCCCTCAGGAGGCTACCACAGAAGTGATTGATGAAATTTTGTCTGGACAAGACCTGGGTGGGGCCAATAAGGACTTCATAGTTGACTGTGTGAGACTTATCCTCACTAATAATGTCTTTCTCTTTAAAAATGACTATTATAAACAGCTTAAGGGGACCAGTATGGGGGCCACCTGTGCCCCCAGTCTGGCCTGCCTATATGTGGGTAGGTTTGAAGACATACACATCAACAACGAATTGGCCCCTTTCTTCGAAAATGTAGCGGGCTGGTACCGCTACATAGACGATATCTTCTTCATATGGGACGGGCCAATTGAACTACTAGACGAATTTCTCCTGTGGATCAACTTAGGAGATCCCAACTTAAAATTCACCTCATCTTACAGTACCACCAAGGTTGAATTCCTTGATATATTTATAAAAAACTGTGATGGAGCCTTGGCAGTAGAATTATATACCAAGCCAATGGCAAAGAACACACTGTTAGAATTCTCTAGTTTTCATCCAAAATCCCAAAGGGAAAGTATCCCCTTCAGTCAGTTTCTCCGCCTTCGCAGAAACTGCTCTGATCTGAATGATTATTACAAACATGCTGAAGTTCTCAAACTTAAACTGAAAGACAGGGGTTATCCAAAAAAACTTCTCTCGAACTCTATGAAAAGAGCACGTTTCTTTGATCGGGATGCTTTGATTCACAACACCCCCAAAGAAAAGGAGCCCCTCAACAAAGTTGTATTTGTCAGCAAGTTCTCGAACATGAGTAATCAAATAAAAACATTGTGAATAGGCACTGGCACATTTTGAATCATGAAGAAGATGTAGTATTAGAGAAGCCATTATTTGCATTTAAAAAGAACAGAAATCTTCGTGATTTGTTGGTTCATACTTATAAAGAAGAACCATTTGAAAAACAAAGAACTATTGATGGCACAAAGGTTACCGGTACAACGAAATGTGGGAGTTGTAACATGTGTAATCAATGTATTGTGGGGTCAGATATTGTCTGCAATTCTAAAAAAATCAAATGTAAGACCCATAATAACTGTAAAAGTAAAAATGTCATCTATTTACTGCAGTGCCCTTGTGGCCTTTTTTATGTTGGAGAAACAGGAAGAGAAGTACGAACGAGACTTCAGGAACACAGATCAGCCGTGAGAACGGAAAAAATTACTGCCCCAATTGTAGCCCATTTCTTAGAAAAGGGCCATAAGGATTCAGAATTTGGCTGGTTTATATTGGAAAAGATCAAGATTGGCAAAAGAGGTGGCAATATGGTCTTAAGGAGAAAGGAGAGAGAGCAATGGTACATCTCTTATCTCGACACTGTCATGAAGGGTCTAAATTCAAGAGAAGAATGGGATAGGATTATTGGAGCTACATAGGACATTCATTTACTCCAAGTTTCCGTTTTTTCTATTAGCTGTTACTGTAATATTGCAGGTACCCTAGACCACTGGATAGCCTCTAGAACCTTGCTTATATGTCTTGGCTATAGATAAGGAGTTCTGCCTAGCCTTGGTAGTACAATGGAATAATCCGTTCAGAACATCAGTACTTAAACACATAGGATGTATGCATAACAGGGTGCTCCCCTATTATGAGTGTATATCACCATTATTTAATTTGGAATAATATATATGTGCCTATAGTATCTAGATTACATGTCTAAATTAATGACCCACATCTGGGATCATTACAACTTTTCCAATAGCGACCCTCATATTTCAATGTTATATGATGGTCACATAATACAAATCATAATATCAACCGCTGTATTTAATCCCTGTAGCATTACAAAAATTTAAGGCACGACAAATATAATTTCCAACTGGCTTATATACAATAACTAAACGCTATCCTTTGACTGACGCGGTTACCAGTACGGGTAGTCTTTTTACCCGTTCTATTACTTCCGCTTTCGTCATGAACAAACACCCGCGAATCGTCGGGTATTTAAATTCACGCGTCTCTCTCAGAGGCTGCTAGCCGGGAAGACGAAGAGAAGCACGCAGGACGTCCGCGATCAAGACGCTTAAGGTAACCGTACTGAATGGGTGCTTCTGATAGTAATGCGCTATTGTTAAAGGGACACGCTTGTGACGAAGGTGTTTGCTTCCTTCCTTTTTTGTCACAACATGCAGGCCTTACAAAGAGGAATTTCCTCATACAGTGGGTATCTTTGGACTACAACTCCCTGAACCCATGATGTGGCTAATTTATGAAAAAGCTTGATTAAAAGAAGCCGAAGTCGGAACAGAACATATCACTACTGCGTGCTTACGAACTAGCTTTTTAACTGTTTGTAAGTATGCCTTAAGGTAATTGAATAGCAAGAGCCTTTCACTTTGTAACATTCAGCTAGTAACGGCCTGTTTTCGTATATATTTTTTCAGCTTCCAGTCATTTAGCTGGAGATCATCATGACTTTAAAAGACGTATTTACGCCTTATACCACTGACTCTTAAATAGTAAGTACTGGGAGTACTTTTTTTTTCTCAATATATAAATGCGCTATCTGTAATAGCACCGGGACATCTCCTGGTTGTCGTGATTGTTAAACAACAGGCAATAAGCTCTTATTAAGGCCCCCTTTCTGCTATGCGTAAATATTTGACCCCATCTCCGCTCAATTACAGCAACCACATCGGATAGAATTGGGGCACAACCATTTTTCAACGTGCGCTAATTAACGGGCACACTACAACAGAAGGGAGAGATGAGCGGTTCACTGCCCCAATTGTCGTGGATAGTGACGTATAGTGATTAACAGTGGATATATACAATTCGGTGTTCTGATGAACCTGGTGCTATGATATACAAATAGAGAACATCAATCTACATACAAGCCATTTAATATATTTATATTTACTTTCCCTGACTAGGTGTTTGCACATATAGATAAAAAAATTCGCTGGACGAATATCTTGACTTGATGATAAGGAGGCTGAATACCCCTTATAATACATTTTAGACTTATCTCTCGTTCGAGGTAGGTGATACATCATTGCTCTCTTTTCTTGCCACCTCTAACATGTTAAGTTTTGGTAAATTCGGTTTATCAGTATTCATGGAAAATCAAATGTTCCTGGATTCTAATTTAGGCATGAACATATGGGTTCAATGTCCTTAATCATGAGATTATTACCAAAAGTGATGAACTACTATCTTCAGACTACAAATGTAGTATACCTGTATGAGCATGATGTATGTTTTTTGTTCTGGAAGCAATGTATATATGTGTGTTAGCATAATGAGCTGGAAACGTTACGTTTTTTAAAGATTGTACCTTCATAATTCTGTAAATTAAGTAGATCTTCTGTGTTTATAAATTAAGCCTAAGACTGGTCTTATTTAAATTTCAGAAATTATTTGGGAAACATTATTTATATACTGTCCTGATGAAGGCGGATTAAATTGAATGCACCGCCGAAACGCGTCGACGCCTAAGGAGCAAATCTGGGAATACAAATTAAGGAGAAATTCAAAATTATTGTCTTCTGTTTGAGTTTTATCCTTTCTCCCTGTATACTCCTTTTTTACTTGAATGTTGTTTTTATTGATTATTGTACCGTCCTCATGTGTTTCCCAATTTTTAGTTTTTATTTGATGTAATGTATCTTTAATAAATTGTTTTAACAATTTGAAATATTTTTAGAGTGTTTTCACATATACTGTAAGTTTCACCTGTCTACATTGCTTCCGTGTGATATGTGGGTTGTTAAGTAGTTATTTGTATGTCTGTGAGTACTTATGTACTATTGTAAATCTTCCCAAAGGGAATTTCTTTCTGACTAACGTCAATTGTGGAACCCTATCCCTTTGGTTTTGGGGTCCCTCTCTCTTTTATTAGAGACAGGCTTATTGTCAGCCTGTGCCAGTAATAGTCATATGTAGTCAATTGCGCCTCCTGCGCGTACCACCCAAGCGCCTCTAAGGCTCATCCTCTTCCGGGGCACCTGTACCTGCCGTGGGCCTGGTGCTGCGCCTGAGTGGCCCGACTTGTGAGGCAGAGTGGCTGCTTATGCTCGATGTCCCCTCACTGACATCATCACCCCCAACAGTGTCAGGTAGAGCAGGAGGGTGTAGAGCTGTCACTGCCGTGGTCAGGTGCTCCAGGACCCTGGTCATATCCTCACAGCACTGGATGAGTTGGTGCTGCTGTGCAAGGGACCGCCGCGACAACTGTGATGTTGCATTGCCTGCAACATAATTGGACCTGGTGTAGGCCGCCAGCCGGCTCAAAAACTGATGGTGGCACCAGCGTGCTGCGTTGCGCTGAGTTGTCATCGCTGCAGTGTTGGCCTCCATGGCTGCAGTCATGCGGGCCATTCCCTCCCCCACACCTGCCATGGCTGCAGTCATGTGGTCCATGCGGTCCCCCACACCTGCCATGGCCGCCGTCATGCGGTCCATGCGGTCCCCCACTCCGGCCACATTGCGCCCAATATTGTACAGCTGTAGCTGTATGGCGCCTTGCTGCCGTGCCTGCCGCTGATGAATACGCAAAGAAACTAAACGGGTCTGGCGTAAAGCACAGTAAGGCTGCACCGATCAGAAATAAACAAAACAATTTAACATATTGTCCTTCATCCAACATTCTTAAGAAATTGATCCATCAAAACTGGCATCTACTCAAAGATCTGAATACTCAGCTCACAGAAGTTCCTCTTTTCGCTTACAGAAAAGATAAAAGCATAGCTAACCACATCGTCCGAGCAGCTATTCCTAAGTCAAAAACACCAACATTACGTGATTATGTGAATCTCCCACCTATAATTGGTCACCGCAAATGCGGTACATGCCTATGCTGCTCTTCTACTATAGAAGGAAATCTGTTTCAACATGCAGGGATATCGTGGAAGCATGATCAATTTACCAACTGTAAAACAAGAAATGTGGTCTATGGCATACTATGTTCATGCGAGAAACTGTATATAGGCAAAACAACTCAGGAAGTAAGACAAAGGATGTCCCAACACAAGTCCAGAATAAAGAAAAAAGTTCTCACAGCCCCATTGGTCCAACATTGGATCGATGAGTCGCATGGGGAACAAGACTTTAAATGGACAATAATATCTAAAATAGACCATGACCCAAGAGGTGGAGATGTAGAGGCCAGGTTACGACAACGAGAAGCCATGCTGATTCTGAAATTTAATACCACTATACAAGGTCTGAACGAAATGTCTGAACTCTATAACCTGTGAAACTTCATTCTACTGCAATGTCTTACTGCATAATAGCACTTAGCCCGAAACTCCTAATTCTAACAGAATAATCTGACTGTAAGCATCAGTTTTTGCAACTATCTATGAAAACATTTTTTTGAAACTTCACGTAATCAAATCTGCTGATTTTCAACTACATGGAACTACAAATCCCATGAGATACACAGAGAGTAACCCGGAAACACTTTAGAAACTTCATGGAATCAAATCCGCCGATGTCCAACCAGATGCAACTACAAATCCCATGAGACATACACAGAGGAACCCGGAAGCACTCTCCATTTAAAATGAGAAAGACCCGGAACGACTTCTACAATCTCCCTGACCCAAGTTGGACTCTTAACAATTTTATGTTTGACCAAAGCCATATATACTCGGGGTAAAAATCCCTTAATGGCCAAAGAGACATAGCGGGTCCCGTGTTATACCAACGCAACACCCCGTGCAAACTATACTAAAGACACCTCTGTTTATTAACGGCATGAAGCGTCAATTCCGGTATGCTAATGGCTCTCGTAACTTCATTTCACAGATTTGATCACAAGGCTTTTCTAAAAACATCCTGACGGACTTGGTTCCGGACTTGTTGGATATTCCTATTTGGATTAGGACACAACATAACTATCTACTAGTGAATATCACAGACCTCCTCTACCCTTTCACTTGGGGCAAGTTCCCAGCAAACCTATTCTGATTACAATTTTTTGCAATTTCTTTGCAGTTCATCACACTTTCAAGCCCGACTAAATTCTTTGACAGGTAACCCACTGAAAGAAGTTGAGAGCCTCTCTTTTGAGTTGACTGACAGACTGTTTTTATTTATTGTTTTTTACAGATTAAATGTGTTTGGTCCTGAAGAGAATCCTTGGAATACACTAGGATTCGAAACGCGTCGACCAAGGTGTTAGTTGATTGTGGTACCACTTTCGTGGTTTTAGGCCAATCCTTGTCTAACAACTAGAAATCGAAATAGTGTTCGAAACGTTTTTTGGCCTTTGTTCATTGTTCTGATGTTTTGAGCTCATTAATTGTATTATACCATTCCTATGATTGTAAATAGGACGTAGGTTTAACCTTCAATTGGAATATAACAATTTAGTTCTTTCAATCATTTGAGATAATCACACCACCAACTACCACCGCCCCCGCCCCCCAGTTATCGATTAGTGTTCACTTGTTGTCTTGTGTATATGTTTTTTGTGCAGTATTGTGTCAAATGTTTGTAAAATTCACTCCCACAACCATTTTCCCTGTCCATGAATATGTTTCACTCCTCCGTATTGTCCAATAATGTTTATTGTTGATAGCTGTAAATAAGGAAAACAAAAAATATTAAACAAAAAAACAAAAATAACCAAATTCTAACAACAAAAATAAAAAGACTAACAAATTTTCTACTACAAACTTTGACTGAAAGAGTGGTCATTTGGGAACGAGTGATTGGTAGCTCTTTCATCTACTGTTCTGTAAAACTGTCGCACAGTACTGGCAAATTGTTTTGTTTATTGCTGATGAATACGCAGCAAGCGTCTTTTGACGCTCATTCGCGCCAGCCGCTGTCCATTGCCCCTCCTGCTGATTGCTGCATTGGTGTTCTGGCGAGACCTGCCATGCCTGCTCTGCTGGCCTGACACAGTGGCTGGCCGCTGTGTTGCTGCTGTCGCGGGCCCTGATGTAGTCGCAGCAGCTGCTGGTGGTGTCAAAGCAGGCGTTGCTGGTGCGGCAGGGACTGGAGGCACACTAATCGTGGGCCTGGCTGCGGCTGCAGTTGGTGCGGCTGAGGCTGGGGGCACACTAGTGTTGGGCCTGGCTGCGGCTGCAGTTGGTGCGGCTGAGGCTGGGGGCACACTAGTGGTGGGCCTGGCTGCGGCTGCAGTTGGTGCGGCTGAGGCTGGGGGCACACTAGTCGTGGGCCTGGCTGTGGCTGTAGTTGGTGCGACAGACGCAGGGGGCACACTGCTGGTGGACCTGGCTGCTGGTGTTGTTGCTGCGGCAGGGGCTGGTGCCTATGTTTGTGGCGGCACCTCCTCCTCATCATGGGCCTCCTCATCTATTAGCAGCCTTTCGCTGTCGCTGCTTTCAGCTCCACCTGTGAGGGTAAGTGGACGATCATTAGTTGCATGTATCTGTCAGACGTGCAGTTGCTACATGCATGCTGGGTGACATTCCCTGACTGGCTATGGCTTTGCATACTTTGGAACCTGCCTGGCTGCATTGTCGTACTACTACATTGTGGCCACACTACATGTCCCACAATGCTTCAGTTTTTTATATAAACAAGGGGGACCCACTTAATGGCTTGGGACCATGGGTATCAATTATTTCAAAGAGAACAAAAGGTCCTAAGCCTAGAACAATATTTGAAAGCAATAATATGAAGGCCACAATCGGACAATATATGCACTTTTCTTATACCCAGCCGGGCAAAGAATTTATTTGAAAAATATATGACAGAAAGTCAATTTATACGTTGCATTATAACATCAAACATTCATTGTTTGAAGTAGGGCACAAGCCTGTGCCGTACTAAGCAATAGAGAAAAGGTTGTGAAAAAAGGGTGCAAGAGAGAGGACAGTATACATCAGGCAAAGGGGAAGTATGAGCAAAAGCCTGGTACTGCTTAAGAATTTAAATTTGCAGTATTCCCTGGAGTAGATCATACAAATACGAATAACAATAAAACAACTGTATGTCTACAAATTAAAGTCGACGGCGTTTCGATCCTGTGCTCAATATACTAGGATCATCATCAGGACTTAATAATTGCCTGGAATAACATGAAACAATATGCCTGTAAAGAGAAACAGGGAGAAACAAAGAGGCGAGAGTAGTTTTTAGAATACTCCTATGAGTTTAGCAAAGGTCAACCAAGTCAAACTCTTACTGTCATGCAATTCGGATTCGCAGTGCAGTGAATAGTGTTTAGTTGTTGCTTTTTGGGATGAACAGTTTTGTGCCTATTTTGTGAGAAACTGTCATTTCTGTGAGTGTGGCGAGATGACAGCGTGTGTATATATTCGCTACCAAAGGATCAGAGTCTACGTGGAGTTGTGCTACAAGTGGTAGGGTGCAAGGCTTAAGGACTGCAGGGCGTGATCATACTTAATATTAGTGGTGTAACAGGACTGCCTACCCAAATGCTGGAGGGATTATCTGTTCAGTTATGTTGGCAAGGGTCGTTCAATGTGGGGCCACTCGTTGCCGGAGAAAAAGTACTTCTAGAGCCTGGAAGGGATATAGCCAGTATTAGTTAAAATAATTCTTAACCAGGGAAGCTTCAGAGGCAGGTCTAATATAAATTCAACTCTTACCAAGTTATCATCAATAATGCTTGTATTTGCAAGGGCCGCTCAGTGGGGGGCCACTCGTTGCGAGAGGAAGGTACTTTTGGAGCCTAGGATGGATATATCAATTGTTATTTTAGAACCAGAGGAGCTCCAGAAGTTGGTCTAATATAATTTCAATTCTTACCACGTTAAAAGCAATAATGGTTGTAGACTTAATTGAGTCGCCCGATATACGAACTCCGTCTGGTATGGTCTTCGTGTAGAAGTGAAATCTGTAGGCGGGGATTAGTGGATACTGTTAGAATTAGCACCAGAGCCGATCTATGCAGATGCTACGGGGGTCAAGGGTGGGGGCATTCTTACCTTAAGGGACGATGAGTGACCAAAGAAAGCGGTCGACGGGATTCAGTGATCCGCTGTGGGGGGTTGAGTGAGCGCCTCAGTATCGTCGTTCTCACACTGTGGCCAGGAAGCTTTACTCCGTTATGGCGGTCAGTAAGATACACGATCCGCTGTTGGGAGTAAGGGTTGGATTAAGCGTGTGCCCACGATCTCGGCGTGATCCGGGGAAACTTTAGATTGGCGAGAGGTTCTTACCTCAAAAGGCCGGATTGGATGCCAATACACCGGTTCCTCGCTGGCGAGATTGCTTCCTGGTGGGAAGGCGTGCAGCCGAGGTATAAACCAATGCGGTCATGTGACTGAGGTCATGTGATCGCTGGGTGATTGCGGCGGCCATCTTGGAGTGGGGATGAGGTGGTGGGACTAGTGAAGGCACAGTGAGTTCGTGCTTACAGGGTGAAAGTGACATACAATTCAAAACTTCACTGGCAGAGCGTCAGTGAGTAAGTTATGCTTAAAATCAGCTAAGTTAACAATTATCAGGTTAAAACATTTTTTGGGTTGCTTCCTTATAGAATAGTATGCAGCCAAGGTTTTGTGACATAGGTCATGTGATCGCAAGGTGATTGCGGAAGCCATCTAGGAGTGGGGATCAAGTGATGGGATTGGTAACGGCGCAGTGAGTTCGTGCTGGGGGGTTGACATACCTCATATTAGTTGTAACGTCACTAACAGACCATAGTTAAGTTATATAAAATATGCTTTAAAAACTTGGGTTTATGTTTGCCAAGTTAATACATTTTGCAGGACAACTTGAAGATATGCTTTACAAAAAAAGGCAGCAACTTCATCCTTCCGAAATGTGTATGCAAAGCACCCCGGCAGGTGAATTAAGTTCATAGCAGATTGGTCCAGTCCTCACTTCTGTTCAGGCCATTCCTGATGGTGTTAAATTGGATGATGGACTTGAGTTCCTCTCTGTTCATTAGTTGGGAAAGATTCCCACCTCTTTGTGGGAGTTTGATGGTTTTGAGGATGGTCCACTGGATGTCATCAGCTGTGTGGTTCAGCTCTGCAAAGTGTTCCACCATGGGAGCATTGGGTGTATTACATCTAATTCTGCTCCGATGCTGACTGATGCGTGTTTTAGCCTTTTGACTGGTCTGGCCTATATACATTTTCTTGCAGGGGCAGAAAACTGTGTAAATAACATTACATGTATTACAGTTTGTAAAAGATTTCATCTCAAAATTTACGCCATTGTGACTAATATTCCTTGTCTCAATTGTGAACTCACACACAATGCATTGCCCACATTTCACATGGCCTCGTAATGGTGGTAACCCCCAGTTGGAATCAAGAGTGGTTCGGGGGATAGGGGTCTGTAATGCTGCCCTCACCAGATGATCTTTCAGGTTCTTATTTTTCCGAAATGCGAACAGGGGTTTCTCTAGGTTAAGAGTCCCCGCATTTATGGTAGACCAATGTTTCAGGATTGATTTTCTGTTCTTGTTGGACACGGGGCAAAATGTAGTCACACACGCAATTCTGTCTTTATTGTCTTTTGGCTTTGGTGTGAGTAGGACATCACGTGGACAATAGCAAGCCCTCTTGGAGGCTGCCTTAACTATTTTTCTTGGGTAGCCACGCATTTTCAGTTTATTAGATAAGATAGTGGCTTCCTTGAAATAATCCGTTTTATTCGAGCAATTACGCCTTATTCGTAAAAACTGTGAATAGGGTAAAGAATCTTTTAATGCTCTGGGATGGCAGCTATTGTAGCTAAGCAGAGTATTCCGCTCTGTTGGCTTTCTGTATAGGCGCGTTAGTAATTCGCCCTCATGACTGTAGATTGTCAAGTCAAGGAACGTTATTTGGGATTTATCGTGGGTCAAGGTAAAAGTTAGATCCGCACAATTATTATTCAACCAATGGAGAAACAGGTTCAGTGTGTTAATATCTTGATTCCAAACAAGGAAGATGTTGTTCATATAACGACGCCACAGGGAGATTCCTGCAAAAAATGGGTTACTGTCATGTAGGATAACACCGGTTTCCAATGCATCCATGAATAGAATGGCTAGGTTGGGGGCAAAAATAGCCCCCCATGGAGGTCCCCTTGATTTGTTGGTAATACGTCCCCTCAAACGAGAAAAAATTCTTTGAAAGGCACAGCTCAAGTAGTTGCAGAATGAAGATACTTGGGACCCTGTGAGGGCGGGGCCGGGTGTCAAGAATTCTCTGAATCACTAGGAGGGCAGCCGTTTGGGGAATATTGGTGTAGAGGGATTCCACATCTAAGGTACACAGTGTATTAGTGGTGGGATCAAAGGGGTAGTGTTCTATCAGATTTATCATTGACATACTATCCCTGACATAGCACACAGTGTTGGGAACAAACTCTTTAATAAAGAAGTCCACGTATGCACCCAAAGGTTCCAGAATAGAGCCGCACGCTGACACAATTGGTCTTCCGGGTGGTTTGTCAATGTTCTTGTGAACTTTAGGTAGGGCATAAATTACAGGTATACGAGGGCTTTTTACATTCAGAAAACAGTGTTCCTTTTTGCTAAGGAACCCTTCGGTCCTAGCATCGGTGGTAAGTTTCAGGATAGTGGCTTGAATCTCCTTGGTGGGGTTCCCTGGGAGACGCTGATAATGATCAGTGTTTCCGAGTTGCCTAAGAACTTCCGCCCTGTAGGATTCGATGTCCTGAAAGACAATCCCACCACCCTTATCTGCACTCTTAATTATGAGTGAAGAATTTGTTTTCAATGTGTCAATTGCTTCTCTCTCAAGTTTAGAGATGTTATATGGTATGTAGAGTTTCTTTTTCTCTAATTCAGCCAGATCATTTATAACCAGTTTCTCAAAGGTCACAATTTCTGAAGGAATCATGCTGGCAGTGGGTAGGAAGGTAGAGGGGGGGCGGAATGGAGTGTTCGAGCTGGTAAGAGAAGATGGATGCAGCTGAAAAAAAGGCTTTAAGGCGAATTAGTGTAAAAAATTTTAGAAGTTCAGCCTGTAGGTCCATAAAATTTGGACGGACAGTTGGTACAAAGGAGAGACCTTTTTTAAGGAGCTCTAGTTCGGGTTCAAGCAAATTATGTTGAGATAAGTTGAAAATAGGGATTACCTCCACTGGAGGCTCAGGGTTGTTCACATATTCTACCATTGGTAGAAGTTGTTGCGGGTCTTCCGCTCGCCGGGGACGTTGAACCAGCGCTGTGGTTTTTTCACTCTCCCTCGTTGGGGGGTGTTTGGTTGGCCCCGGGATAAAAAATTAGTTTGTGCTCCACCTCCTCGTCGGGGATTGCTTCCACCCTCTCCAGGGACTGAGCTATCGGAAGAGTTTCCGGATGTTTCTGAAAAACCTACCAGGTTCTGTCGCTTATTATATCTGCCCCAAGGTCTGGTATTGGGGTTGAAATGAGGTTTGTTAATGTAAAAATCTTTCTGTAGATAAGGGTAAGTATTTTCTATATTGTAAGATTTTATATCTTTTTTTATTTTGTTTGATTTCTTATTTTGTTCAATTCTGTAGAATTCGGCTACAGTTTTGTCTATTTGTTCAAGCAATTTTTTGCATTCCTCAGTGGGGTCAGTGTCATTTATTTGTTTGAGGACCTCCGCTATTTCTTTTTTCAGAGATTCTAATGTCTCTGTTGGCATATCGATTCCTAACGCGAGCCAGTGCCTAGAGCACGTGGTTCCAATGTAGCTAAAATTAGTGGTATACTTTGGGTTATCTGTAAAGATGCCCGGGATGTTGCGAACCTGGAGACCTAAGGGAATGACCTCTGCTTTTAAATAATCTGTCAGCATAAGCACCATTAATTGTAGGTGGACCTGTTTCTTCCTTAGTTTTTCGAGTTGGTCAGGTAAGGAACTGCTGGAGGAGGACGGGACATCTGGAGTCTCAGATAGTAGAGACGGTTTAGAGCATAAATGTTTTATATAGTCAGCAGTGTAGAGTGGGACATGGGTTGACATTACTTACTAGGAGAAGAGTTTAAGGGATATAGATTACAAGACAAAGGGATCGGTAGTACTAAAGACACTAGGATGGCCTTCCTCGGAAACCGAGGTGTAAGGTTTTGAAGAAACCCCTGCAATCCGGCGATTGCGCTCAAGTTTTTTATATAAACAAGGGGGACCCACTTAATGGCTTGGGACCATGGGTATCAATTATTTCAAAGAGAACAAAAGGTCCTAAGCCTAGAACAATATTTGAAAGCAATAATATAAAAGCCACAATCGGACAATATATGCACTTTTCTTATACCCAGCCGGGCAAAGAATTTATTTGAAAAATATATGACAGAAAGTCAATTTATACGTTGCATTATAACATCAAACATTCATTGTTTGAAGTAGGGCACAAGCCTGTGCCGTACTAAGCAATAGAGAAAAGGTTGTGAAAAAAGGGTGCAAGAGAGAGGACAGTATACATCAGGCAAAGGGGAAGTTTGAGCAAAAGCCTGGTACTGCTTAAGAATTTAAATTTGCAGTATTCCCTGGAGTAGATGATACAAATACGAATAACAATAAAACAACTGTATGTCTACAAATTAAAGTCGACGGCGTTTCGATCCTGTGCTCAATATACTAGGATCATCATCAGGACTTAATAATTGCCTGGAATAACATGAAACAATATGCCTGTAAAGAGAAACAGGGAGAAACAAAGAGGCGAGAGTAGTTTTTAGAATACTCCTATGAGTTTAGAAAAGGTCAACCAAGTCAAACTCTTACTGTCATGCAATTCGGATTCGCAGTGCAGTGAATAGTGTTTAGTTGTTGCTTTTTGGGATGAACAGTTTTGTGCCTATTTTGTGAGAAACTGTCATTTCTGTGAGTGTGGCGAGATGACAGCGTGTGTATATATTCGCTACCAAAGGATCAGAGTCTACGTGGAGTTGTGCTACAAGTGGTAGGGTGCAAGGCTTAAGGACTGCAGGGCGTGATCATACTTAATATTAGTGGTGTAACAGGACTGCCTACCCAAATGCTGGAGGGATTCTCTGTTCAGTTATGTTGGCAAGGGCCGTTCAATGTGGGGCCACTCGTTGCCGGAGAAAAAGTACTTCTAGAGCCTGGAAGGGATATAGCCAGTATTAGTTAAAATAATTCTTAACCAGGGAAGCTTCAGAGGCAGGTCTAATATAAATTCAATTCTTACCAAGTTATCATCAATAATGCTTGTATTTGCAAGGGCCGCTCAGTGGGGGGCCACTCGTTGCGAGAGGAAGGTACTTTTGGAGCCTAGGATGGATATATCAATTGTTATTTTAGAACCAGAGGAGCTCCAGAAGTTGGTCTAATATAATTTCAATTCTTACCACGTTAAAAGCAATAATGGTTGTAGACTTAATTGAGTCGCCAGATATGCGAACTCCGTCTGGTATGGTCTTCGTGTAGAAGTGAAATCTGTAGGCATGGATTAGTGGATACTGTTAGAATTAGCACCAGAGCCGATCTATGCAGATGCTACGGGGGTCAAGGGTGGGGGCATTCTTACCTTAAGGGACGATGAGTGACCAAAGAAAGCGGTCCACGGGATTCAGTGATCCGCTGTGGGGGGTTGAGTGAGCGCCTCAGTATCTGCGTTCTCACACTGTGGCCAGGAATCTTTACTCCGTTATGGCGGTCAGTAAGATACACGATCCGCTGTTGGGAGTAAGGGTTGGATTAAGCGTGTGCCCACGATCTCGGCGTGATCCGGGGAAACTTTAGATTGGCGAGGGGTTCTTACCTCAAAAGGCCGGATTGGATGCCAATACACCGGTTCCTCGCTGGCGAGATTGCTTCCTGGTGGGAAGGCGTGCAGCCGAGGTATAAACCAATGCGGTCATGTGACTGAGGTCATGTGATCGCTGGGTGATTGCGGCGGCCATCTTGGAGTGGGGATGAGGTGGTGGGACTAGTGAAGGCACAGTGAGTTCGTGCTTACAGGGTGAAAGTGACATACAATTCAAAACTTCACTTGCAGAGCGTCATTGAGTAAGTTATGCTTAAAATCAGCTAAGTTAACAATTATCAGGTTAAAACCTTTTTCGGGTTGCTTCCTTATAGAATAGTATGCAGCCAAGGTTTTGTGACATAGGTCATGTGATCGCAAGGTGATCGCGGAAGCCATCTAGGAGTGGGGATCAAGTGATGGGATTGGTAACGGCGCAGTGAGTTCGTGCTGGGGGGGTGACATACCTCATATTAGTTGTAACGTCCCTAACAGAGCATAGTTAAGCTATATAAAATATGCTTTAAAAACCTGGGTTTATGTTTGCCAAGTTAATACATTTTGCAGGACAACTTGAAGATATGCTTTACAAAAAAAGGCAGCAACTTCATCCTTCCGAAATGTGTATGCAAAGCACCCCGGCAGGTGAATTAAGTTCATAACAGATTGGTCCAGTCCTCACTTCTGTTCAGGCCATTCCTGATGGTGTTAAATTGGATGATGGACTTGAGTTCCTCTCTGTTCATTAGTTGGGAATGATTCCCACCTCTTTGTGGGAGTTTGATGGTTTTGAGGATGGTCCACTGGATGTCATCAGCTGTGTGGTTCAGCTCTGCAAAGTGTTCCACCATGGGAGCATTGGGTGTATTACATCTAATTCTGCTCCGATGCTGACTGATGCGTGTCTTAGCCTTTTGACTGGTCTGGCCTATATACATTTTCTTGCAGGGGCAGAAAATTGCGTAAATAACATTACATGTATTACAGTTTGTAAAAGATTTCATCTCAAAATGTACGCCATTGTGACTAATATTCCTTGTCTCAATTGTGAACTCACACACAATGCATTGCCCACATTTCACATGGCCTCGTAATGGTGGTAACCCCCAGTTGGAATCAAGAGTGATTCGGGGGATAGGGGTCGGTAATGCTGCCCTCACCAGATGATCTTTCAGGTTCTTATTTTTCCGAAATGCGAACAGGGGTTTCTCTAGGTTAAGAGTCCCCGCATTTATGGTAGACCAATGTTTCAGGATTGATTTTCTGTTCTTGTTGGACACGGGGCAAAATGTAGTCACACACGCAATTCTGTCTTTATTGTCTTTTGGCTTTGGTGTGAGTAGGACATCACGTGGACAATACCAAGCCCTCTTGGAGGCTGCCTTAACTATTTTTCTTGGGTAGCCACGCATTTTCAGTTTATTAGATAAGATAGTGGCTTCCTTGAAATAATCCGTTTTATTCGAGCAATTACGCCTTATTCGTAAAAACTGTGAATAGGGTAAAGAATCTTTTAATGCTCTGGGATGGCAGCTATTGTAGCTAAGCAGAGTATTCCACTCTGTTGGCTTTCTGTATAGGCGCGTTAGTAATTCGCCCTCATGACTGTAGATTGTCAAGTCAAGGAACGCTATTTGGGATTTATCGTGGGTCAAGGTAAAAGTTAGATCCGCACAATTATTATTCAACCAATGGAGAAACAGGTTCAGTGTGTTAATATCTTGATTCCAAACAAGGAAGATGTCGTCTATATAACGACGCCACAGGGAGATTCCTGCAAAAAATGGGTTACTGTCATGTAGGATAACACCGGTTTCCAATGCATCCATGAATAGAATGGCTAGGTTGGGGGCAAAAATAGCCCCCATGGAGGTCCCCTTGATTTGTTGGTAATACGTCCCCTCAAACGAGAAAAAATTCTTTGAAAGGCACAGCTCAAGTAGTTGCAGAATGAAGATACTTGGGACCCTGTGAGGGCGGGGCCGGGTGTCAAGAATTCTCTGAATCACTAGGAGGGCAGCCGTTTAGGGAATATTGGTGTAGAGGGATTCTACATCTAAGGTACACAGTGTATTAGTGGTGGGATCAAAGGGGTAGTGTTCTATCAGATTTATCATTGACATACTATCCCTGACATAGCACACAGTGTTGGGAACAAACTCTTTAATAAAGAAGTCCACGTATGCACCCAAAGGTTCCAGAATAGAGCCGCACGCTGACACAATTGGTCTTCCGGGTGGTTTGTCAATGTTCTTGTGAACTTTAGGTAGGGTATAAATTACAGGTATACGAGGGCTTTTTACATTCAGAAAACAGTGTTCCTTTTTGCTAAGGAACCCTTCGGTCCTAGCATCGGTGGTAAGTTTCAGGATAGTGGCTTGAATCTCCTTAGTGGGGTTCCCTGGGAGACGCTGATAATGATCAGTGTTTCCGAGTTGCATAAGAACTTCCGCCCTGTAGGATTCGATGTCCTGAAGGACAATCCCACCACCCTTATCTGCACTCTTAATTATGAGTGAAGAATTTGTTTTCAATGTGTCAATTGCTTCTCTCTCAAGTTTAGAGATGTTATATGGTATGTAGAGTTTCTTTTTCTCGAATTCAGCCAGATCATTTATAACCAGTTTCTCAAAGGTCACAATTTCTGAAGGAATCATGCTGGCAGTGGGTAGGAAGGTAGAGGGGGGGGCGGAATGGAGTGTTTGAGCTGCTAAGAGAAGATGGATGCAGCTGAAAAAAGGCTTTAAGGCGAATTAGTCTAAAAAATGTTAGAAGTTCAGCCTGTAGGTCCATAAAATTTGGACGGACAGTTGGTACAAAGGAGAGACCTTTTTTAAGGAGCTCTAGTTCGGGTTCAAGCAAATTATGTTGAGATAAGTTGAAAATAGGGATTACCTCCACTGGAGGCTCAGGGTTGTTCACATATTCTACCATTGGTAGAAGTTGTTGCGGGTCTTCCGCTCGACGGGGACGTTGAACCAGCGCTGTGGTTTTTTCACTCTCCCTCGTTGGGGGGTGTTTGGTTGGCCCAGGGATAAAAAATTAGTTTGTGCCCCACCTCCTCGTCGGGGATTGCTTCCACCCTCTCCAGGGTCTGAGCTATCGGAAGAGTCTCCGGATGTTTCTGAAAAACCTACCAGGTTCTGTCGCTTATTATATCTGCCCCAAGGTCTGGTATTGGGGTTGAAATGAGGTTTGTTAATG
This sequence comes from Lissotriton vulgaris, assembly GCF_964263255.1. Classification (NCBI taxonomy): domain Eukaryota; kingdom Metazoa; phylum Chordata; class Amphibia; order Caudata; family Salamandridae; genus Lissotriton; species Lissotriton vulgaris. The sequence continues at coordinate 27,406 of NW_028240879.1, forward strand.
TAAAAATCTTTCTGTAGATAAGGGTAAGTATTTTCTATATTGTAAGATTTTATATCTTTTTTTATTTTGTTTGATTTCTTATTTTGTTCAATTCTGTAGAATTCGGCTACAGTTTTGTCTATTTGTTCAAGCAATTTTTTGCATTCCTCAGTGGGGTCAGTGTCATTTATTTGTTTGAGGACCTCCGCTATTTCTTTTTTCAGAGATTCTAATGTCTCTGTAGCTATATCGATTCCTAGCGCGAGCCAGTGCCTAGAGCACGTGGTTCCAATGTAGCTAAAATTAGTGGTATACTTTGGGTTATCTGTAAAGATGCCCGGGATGTTGCGAACCTGGAGACCTAAGGGAATGACCTCTGCTTTTAAATAATCTGTCAGCATAAGCACCATTAATTGTAGGCGGACCTGTTTCTTCCTTAGTTTTTCGAGTTGGTCAGGTAAGGAACTGCTGGAGGAGGACGGGACATCTGGAGTCTCAGATAGTAGAGACGGTTTAGAGCATAAATGTTTTATATAGTCAGCAGTGTAGAGTGGGACATGGGTTGACATTACTTACTAGGAGAAGAGTTTAAGGGATATAGATTATAAGACAAAGGGATTAGTAGAACTAAAGACACTAGGATGGCCTTCCTCGGAAACCGAGGTGTAAGGTTTTGAAGAAACCCCTGCAATCCGGCGATTGCACTCAAGTTTTTTATATAAACAAGGGGGACCCACTTAATGGCTTGGGACCATGGGTATCAATTATTTCAAAGAGAACAAAAGGTCCTAAGCCTAGAACAATATTTGAAAGCAATAATATGAAGGCCACAATCGGACAATATATGCACTTTTCTTATACCCAGCCGGGCAAAGAATTTATTTAAAAATATATGACAGAAAGTCAATTTATACGTTGCATTATAACATCAAACATTCATTGTTTGAAGTAGGGCACAAGCCTGTGCCGTACTAAGCAATAGAGAAAAGGTTGTGAAAAAAGGGTGCAAGAGAGAGGACAGTATACATCAGGCAAAGGGGAAGTTTGAGCAAAAGCCTGGTACTGCTTAAGAATTTAAATTTGCAGTATTCCCTGGAGTAGATCATACAAATACGAATAACAATAAAACAACTGTATGTCTACAAATTAAAGTCGACGGCGTTTCGATCCTGTGCTCAATATACTAGGATCATCATCAGGACTTAATAATTGCCTGGAATAACATGAAACAATATGCCTGTAAAGAGAAACAGGGAGAAACAAAGAGGCGAGAGTAGTTTTTAGAATACTCCTATGAGTTTAGAAAAGGTCAACCAAGTCAAACTCTTACTGTCATGCAATTCGGATTCGCAGTGCAGTGAATAGTGTTTAGTTGTTGCTTTTTGGGATGAACAGTTTTGTGCCTATTTTGTGAGAAACTGTCATTTCTGTGAGTGTGGCGAGATGACAGCGTGTGTATATATTCGCTACCAAAGGATCAGAGTCTACGTGGAGTTGTGCTACAAGTGGTAGGGTGCAAGGCTTAAGGACTGCAGAGCGTGATCATACTTAATATTAGTGGTGTAACAGGACTGCCTACCCAAATGCTGGAGGGATTATCTGTTCAGTTATGTTGGCAAGGGCCGTTCAATGTGGGGCCACTCGTTGCCGGAGAAAAAGTACTTCTAGAGCCTGGAAGGGATATAGCCAGTATTAGTTAAAATAATTCTAACCAGGGAAGCTTCAGAGGCAGGCCTAATATAAATTCAATTCTTACCAAGTTATCATCAATAATGCATGTATTTGCAAGGGCCGCTCAGTGGGGGGCCACTCGTTGCGAGAGGAAGGTACTTTTGGAGCCTAGGATGGATATATCAATTGTTATTTTAGAACCAGAGGAGCTCCAGAAGTTGGTCTAATATAATTTCAATTCTTATCACGTTAAAAGCAATAATGGTTGTAGACTTAATTGAGTCGCCCGATATGCGAACTCCGTCTGGTATGGTCTTCGTGTAGAAGTGAAATCTGTAGGCAGGGATTAGTGGATACTGTTAGAATTAGCACCAGAGCCGATCTATGCAGATGCTACGGGGGTCAAGGGTGGGGGCATTCTTACCTTAAGGGACGATGAGTGACCAAAGAAAGCGGTCCACGGGATTCAGTGATCCGCTGTGGGGGGTTGAGTGAGCGCCTCAGTATCGGCGTTCTCACACTGTGGCCAGGAAGCTTTACTCCGTTATGGCGGTCAGTAAGATACACGATCCGCTGTTGGGAGTAAGGGTTGGATTAAGCGTGTGCCCACGATCTCGGCGTGATCCGGGGAAACTTTAGATTGGCGAGGGGTTCTTACCTCAAAAGGCCGGATTGGATGCCAATACACCGGTTCCTCGCTGGCGAGATTGCTTCCTGGTGGGAAGGCGTGCAGCCGAGGTATAAACCAATGCGGTCATGTGACTGACGTCATGTGATCGCTGGGTGATTGCGGCGGCCATCTTGGAGTGGGGATGAGGTGGTGGGACTAGTGAAGGCACAGTGAGTTCGTGCTTACAGGGTGAAAGTGACATACAATTCAAAACTTCACTGGCAGAGCGTCATTGAGTAAGTTATGCTTAAAATCAGCTAAGTTAACAATTATCAGGTTAAAACATTTTTCGGGTTGCTTCCTTATAGAATAGTATGCAGCCAAGGTTTTGTGACATAGGTCATGTGATCGCAAGGTGATCGCGGAAGCCATCTAGGAGTGGGGATCAAGTGATGGGATTGGTAACGGCGCAGTGAGTTCGTGCTGGGGGGGTGACATACCTCATATTAGTTGTAACGTCACTAACAGAGCATAGTTAAGCTATATAAAATATGCTTTAAAAACCTGGGTTTATGTTTGCCAAGTTAATACATTTTGCAGGACAACTTGAAGATATGCTTTACAAAAAAAGGCAGCAACTTCATCCTTCCGAAATGAGTATGCAAAGCACCCCGGCAGGTGAATTAAGTTCATAGCAGATTGGTCCAGTCCTCACTTCTGTTCAGGCCATTCCTGATGGTGGTAAATTGAATGATGGACTTTAGTTCCTCTCTGTTCATTAGTTGGGAAAGATTCCCACCTCTTTATGGGAGTTTGATGGTTTTGAGGATGGTCCACTGGATATCATCAGCTGTGTGGTTCAGCTCTGCAAAGTGTTCCACCATGGGAGCATTGGGTGTATTACATCTAATTCTGCTCCGATGCTGACTGATGCGTGTCTTAGCCTTTTGACTGGTCTGGCCTATATACATTTTCTTGCAGGGGCAGAAAATTGCGTAAATAACATTACATGTATTACAGTTTGTAAAAGATTTCATCTCAAAATTTACGCCATTGTGACTAATATTCCTTGTCTCAATTGTGAACTCACACACAATGCATTGCCCACATTTCACATGGCCTCGTAATGGTGGTAACCCCCAGTTGGAATCAAGAGTGGTTCGGGGGATAGGGGTCGGTAATGCTGCCCTCACCAGATGATATTTCAGGTTCTTATTTTTCCGAAATGCGAACAGGGGTTTCTCTAGGTTAAGAGTCCCCGCATTTATGGTAGACCAATGTTTCAGGATTGATTTTCTGATCTTGTTGGACACGGGGCAAAATGTAGTCACACACGCAATCCTGTCTTTATTGTCTTTTGGCTTTGGTGTGAGTAGGACATCACGTGGACAATACCAAGCCCTCTTGGAGGCTGCCTTAACTATTTTTCTTGGGTAGCCACGCATTTTCAGTGTATTAGATAAGATAGTGGCTTCCTTGAAATAATCTGTTTTATTCGAGCAATTACGCCTTATTCGTAAAAACTGTGAATAGGGTAAAGAATCTTTTAATGCTCTGGGATGGCAGCTATTGTAGCTAGAGAAGTAGTGTAATCCCTATGCACTCTGTTATCCAAGTTCAATGAAACTGATTATTAAGGTAAAGGTGGCGCGTGAACGTCACACGGAGTCTGGCCGTGCCTTATAACATTCAAAAGTGATGGGGATGGAATCAACGATCCTCAAGTTGACGCGCTCAATTAAACATGAAACAATGATGTTTCTTTCACAAAGTATTCCTTTTAATGACACTGTCTTCTGTGATTAAACCAATTTCTTCATTGGTCATTCAAAATTCTTCTCTTGATTGTTTTGTGAACATAATGTTTATGTCGCCATTAACAAATTAACTCGCATTTGTTATCACCCAATGCATTTCGGGTCGTAATCCTTGACCCTTCGTCAGGGGTCTGTAAACAAGGGATAAGACAGGACCAACGTTAAGGGCTACCACAACTGTCTGCAAGTTAGCCGAAAAAGGAAACAGAAGCGTCAAGAAAACGGTGGAAAGTTTGAAAGGTGAAATCGTGGGATATTTAACTCAAAACAGTGACTAAACAGTGCAAGCGTGAATCTAAATAGAACAATGAGAACCCTCGTGCTCTTAACAGCTACAACTTGTCCGTGAGTACATAAACAACCGTTACCCCTGTTGCCAAAGTCTCAAAACTTACGGAAAAGCGGCAGACGCCGTCACCTCGGTAAACGCGATAAGCCTCAGTGTGTAACGCAATCCGCGGTGAACATTTAAAACGAAGTCAGATGATCGGAAGAATAGCCAATAGAAGAGCAGAAAAGAAAAGAACCAATGTGAAACCCGGGCTCAATACCCTAGTGGAAACCCAAAGAACTGAACATGTGATGAGAGTATATCGACTTCAATAAGGAAGAGGGTGACTGCCATGAACAAAAACAAACAAACATAGAAAATGTAACAATATGCAAATATAACAAAATTGAAATGGATCGGACTTAGAGAGTCAAAAACCGCAATGCTGATGATTATTTACAAAAAACATGAATGTTCCACACGATCATTCATCCCGAAGGGATGTGTCGAGTTCAGTTTTTTAATCCAGTGGAATTCTGAACGTAGTCTTTGTTTCAATGGATCCACGTCAGGGCGTTGTGGGAGAATTTCCAGAACCGTGAATTTTAGTTGAGAAATCTGATGTCTGGCTTGGTTCCAATGATTAGCTAAGGATGATTTCAAATTGGCTTGGCGGATATTGCTTTTGTGTTCAGTGATGCGAATCTTTAATTTGCGTTCGGTTTGACCGACGTAAACTTTCCCACACGGGCACTTAATAGCGTAGATGCAATTGTTCGTATCACAGGTGCTTGTATGTTTAAGTTCAATGGGATAACCTTTAGATGGATGAGTGAACGCTATTTGGGATTTATCGTGGGTCAAGGTAAAAGTTAGATCCGCACAATTATTATTCAACCAATGGAGAAACAGGTTCAGTGTGTTAATATCTTGATTCCAAACAAGGAAGATGTCGTCTATATAACGACGCCACAGGGAGATTCCTGCAAAAAATGGGTTACTGTCATGTAGGATAACACCGGTTTCCAATGCATCCATGAATAGAATGGCTAGGTTGGGGGCAAAAATAGCCCCCATGGAGGTCCCCTTGATTTGTTGGTAATACGTCCCCTCAAACGAGAAAAAATTCTTTGAAAGGCACAGCTCAAGTAGTTGCAGAATGAAGATACTTGGGACCCTGTGAGGGCGGGGCCGGGTGTCAAGAATTCTCTGAATCACTAGGAGGGCAGCCGTTTGGGGAATATTGGTGTAGAGGGATTCTACATCTAAGGTACACAGTGTATTAGTGGTGGGATCAAAGGGGTAGTGTTCTATCAGATTTATCATTGACATACTATCCCTGACATAGCACACAGTGTTGGGAACAAACTCTTTAATAAAGAAGTCCACGTATGCACCCAAAGGTTCCAGAATAGAGCCGCACGCTGACACAATTGGTCTTCCGGGTGGTTTGCCAATGTTCTTGTGAACTTTAGGTAGGGTATAAATTACAGGTATACGAGGGCTTTTTACATTCAGAAAACAGTGTTCCTTTTTGCTAAGGAACCCTTCGGTCCTAGCATCGGTGGTAAGTTTCAGGATAGTGGCTTGAATCTCCTTGGTGGGGTTCCCTGGGAGACGCTGATAATGATCAGTGTTTCCGAGTTGCCTAAGAACTTCCGCCCTGTAGGATTCGATGTCCTGAAGGACAATCCTACCACCCTTATCTGCACTCTTAATTATGAGTGAAGAATTTGTTTTCAATGTGTCAATTGCTTCTCTCTCAAGTTTAGAGATGTTATATCGTATGTAGAGTTTCTTTTTCTCTAATTCAGCTAGATCATTTATAACCAGTTTCTCAAAGGTCACATTTTCTGAAGGAATCATGCTGGCAGTGGGTAGGAAGGTAGAGGGGGGGCGGAATGAAGTGTTCGAGCTGCTAAGAGAAGATGGATGCAGCTGAAAAAAAGGCTTTAAGGCGAATATGTCTAAAAAATTTTAGAAGTTCAGCCTGTAGGTCCATAAAATTTGGACGGACAGTTGGTACAAAGGAGAGACCTTTTTTAAGGAGCTCTAGTTCGGGTTCAAGCAAATTATGTTGAGATAAGTTGAAAATAGGGATTACCTCCACTGGAGGCTCAGGGTTGTTCACATATTCTACCATTGGTAGAAGTTGTTGCGGGTCTTCCGCTCGACGGGGACGTTGAACCAGCGCTGTGGTTTTTTCCTTCTCCCTCGTTGGGGGGTGTTTGGTTGGCCCCGGGATAAAAAAATTAGTTTGTGCCCCACCTCCTCGTCGGGGATTGGTTCCACCCTCTCCAGGGTCTGAGCTATCGGAAGAGTCTCCGGATGTTTCTGAAAAACCTACCAGGTTCTGTCGCTTATTATATCTGCCCCAAGGTCTGGTATTGGGGTTGAAATGAGGTTTGTTAATGTAAAAATCTTTCTGTAGATAAGGGTAAGTATTTTCTATAGTGTAAGATTTTATATCTTTTTTTATTTTGTTTGATTTCCTATTTTGTTCAATTCTGTAGAATTCGGCTACAGTTTTGTCTATTTGTTCAAGCAATTTTTTGCATTCCTCAGTGGGGTCAGTGTCATTTATTTGTTTGAGGACCTCCGCTATTTCTTTTTCCAGAGATTCTAATGTCTCTGTAGCTATATCGATTCCTAACGCGAGCCAGTGCCTAGAGCACGTGGTTCCAATGTAGCTAAAATTAGTGGTATACTTTGGGTTATCTGTAAAGATGCCCGGGATGTTGCGAACCTGGAGACCTAGGGGAATGACCTCTGCTTTTAAATAATCTGTCAGCATAAGCACCATTATTGTAGGCGGACCTGTTTCTTCCTTAGTTTTTCGAGTTGGTCAGGTAAGGAACTGCTGGAGGAGGACGGGACATCTGGAGTCTCAGATAGTAGAGACGGTTTAGAGCATAAATGTTTTATATAGTCAGCAGTGTAGAGTGGGACATGGGTTGACATTACTTACTAGGAGAAGAGTTTAAGGGATATAGATTACAAGACATATTTACAACAAGGGGTGGTGAGGGACAGAGTCTCTGAATTAAACAGAATACTCTCACCCAGTCAAGAGATCAGGGCTAGATCCAACACCGTTTTTTAGCTCACTGCACCATCCCAGTTTCAGAACCTGGCTGTATGCAAATTAGTCTGTTCCTGTCCCAGTGCATGATGGGAACAGGGCAAACCAAACTACAAAAGCCAATTCTTACACTGGGAAGGAAACAAGCTACCGGGGACCGGTTTCTGGCATTTCAGCCTCTTCGGCCCGGCTTGCTTGAATCCTGATGGTGCAATGAGCAAGGGACTCACATCTGAGCATACCCTTCCACGCTTAGGGTGGACAAAAATATTTACAACAAGGGGTGGTGAGGGACAGAGTCTCTGAATTAAACAGAATACTCTCACCCAGTCAAGAGATCAGGGCTAGATCCAACACCGTTTTTTAGCTCACTGCACCATCCCAGTTTCAGAACCTGGCTGTATGCAAATTAGTCTGTTCCTGTCCCAGTGCATGATGGGAACAGGGCAAACCAAACTACAAAAGCCAATTCTTACACTGGGAAGGAAACAAGCTACCGGGGACCGGTTTCTGGCATTTCAGCCTCTTCGGCCCGGCTTGCTTGAATCCTGATGGTGCAATGAGCAAGGGACTCACATCTGAGCATACCCTTCCACGCTTAGGGTGGACAAAAATATTTACAACAAGGGGTGGTGAGGGACAGAGTCTCTGAATTAAACAGAATACTCTCACCCAGTCAAGAGATCAGGGCTAGATCCAACACCGTTTTTTAGCTCACTGCACCATCCCAGTTTCAGAACCTGGCTGTATGCAAATTAGTCTGTTCCTGTCCCAGTGCATGATGGGAACAGGGCAAACCAAACTACAAAAGCCAATTCTTACACTGGGAAGGAAACAAGCTACCGGGGACCGGTTTCTGGCATTTCAGCCTCTTCGGCCCGGCTTGCTTGAATCCTGATGGTGCAATGAGCAAGGGACTCACATCTGAGCATACCCTTCCACGCTTAGGGTGGACAAAAATATTTACAACAAGGGGTGGTGAGGGACAGAGTCTCTGAATTAAACAGAATACTCTCACCCAGTCAAGAGATCAGGGCTAGATCCAACACCGTTTTTTAGCTCACTGCACCATCCCAGTTTCAGAACCTGGCTGTATGCAAATTAGTCTGTTCCTGTCCCAGTGCATGATGGGAACAGGGCAAACCAAACTACAAAAGCCAATTCTTACACTGGGAAGGAAACAAGCTACCGGGGACCGGTTTCTGGCATTTCAGCCTCTTCGGCCCGGCTTGCTTGAATCCTGATGGTGCAATGAGCAAGGGACTCACATCTGAGCATACCCTTCCACGCTTAGGGTGGACAAAAATATTTACAACAAGGGGTGGTGAGGGACAGAGTCTCTGAATTAAACAGAATACTCTTACCCAGTCAAGAGATCAGGGCTAGATCCAACACCGTTTTTTAGCTCACTGCACCATCCCAGTTTCAGAACCTGGCTGTATGCAAATTAGTCTGTTCCTGTCCCAGTGCATGATGGGAACAGGGCAAACCAAACTACAAAAGCCAATTCTTACACTGGGAAGGAAACAAGCTACCGGGGACCGGTTTCTGGCATTTCAGCCTCTTCGGCCCGGCTTGCTTGAATCCTGATGGTGCAATGAGCAAGGGACTCACATCTGAGCATACCCTTCCACGCTTAGGGTGGACAAAAATATTTACAACAAGGGGTGGTGAGGGACAGAGTCTCTGAATTAAACAGAATACTCTCACCCAGTCAAGAGATCAGGGCTAGATCCAACACCGTTTTTTAGCTCACTGCACCATCCCAGTTTCAGAACCTGGCTGTATGCAAATTAGTCTGTTCCTGTCCCAGTGCATGATGGGAACAGGGCAAACCAAACTACAAAAGCCAATTCTTACACTGGGAAGGAAACAAGCTACCGGGGACCGGTTTCTGGCATTTCAGCCTCTTCGGCCCGGCTTGCTTGAATCCTGATGGTGCAATGAGCAAGGGACTCACATCTGAGCATACCCTTCCACGCTTAGGGTGGACAAAAATATTTACAACAAGGGGTGGTGAGGGACAGAGTCTCTGAATTAAACAGAATACTCTCACCCAGTCAAGAGATCAGGGCTAGATCCAACACCGTTTTTTAGCTCACTGCACCATCCCAGTTTCAGAACCTGGCTGTATGCAAATTAGTCTGTTCCTGTCCCAGTGCATGATGGGAACAGGGCAAACCAAACTACAAAAGCCAATTCTTACACTGGGAAGGAAACAAGCTACCGGGGACCGGTTTCTGGCATTTCAGCCTCTTTGGCCCGGCTTGCTTGAATCCTGATGGTGCAATGAGCAAGGGACTCACATCTGAGCATACCCTTCCACGCTTAGGGTGGACAAAAATATTTACAACAAGGGGTGGTGAGGGACAGAGTCTCTGAATTAAACAGAATACTCTCACCCAGTCAAGAGATCAGGGCTAGATCCAACACCGTTTTTTAGCTCACTGCACCATCCCAGTTTCAGAACCTGGCTGTATGCAAATTAGTCTGTTCCTGTCCCAGTGCATGATGGGAACAGGGCAAACCAAACTACAAAAGCCAATTCTTACACTGGGAAGGAAACAAGCTACCGGGGACCGGTTTCTGGCATTTCAGCCTCTTCGGCCCGGCTTGCTTGAATCCTGATGGTGCAATGAGCAAGGGACTCACATCTGAGCATACCCTTCCACGCTTAGGGTGGACAAAAATATTTACAACAAGGGGTGGTGAGGGACAGAGTCTCTGAATTAAACAGAATACTCTCACCCAGTCAAGAGATCAGGGCTAGATCCAACACCGTTTTTTAGCTCACTGCACCATCCCAGTTTCAGAACCTGGCTGTATGCAAATTAGTCTGTTCCTGTCCCAGTGCATGATGGGAACAGGGCAAACCAAACTACAAAAGCCAATTCTTACACTGGGAAGGAAACAAGCTACCGGGGACCGGTTTCTGGCATTTCAGCCTCTTCAGCCCGGCTTGCTTGAATCCTGATGGTGCAATGAGCAAGGGACTCACATCTGAGCATACCCTTCCACGCTTAGGGTGGACAAAAATATTTACAACAAGGGGTGGTGAGGGACAGAGTCTCTGAATTAAACAGAATACTCTCACCCAGTCAAGAGATCAGGGCTAGATCCAACACCGTTTTTTAGCTCACTGCACCATCCCAGTTTCAGAACCTGGCTGTATGCAAATTAGTCTGTTCCTGTCCCAGTGCATGATGGGAACAGGGCAAACCAAACTACAAAAGCCAATTCTTACACTGGGAAGGAAACAAGCTACCGGGGACCGGTTTCTGGCATTTCAGCCTCTTCGGCCCGGCTTGCTTGAATCCTGATGGTGCAATGAGCAAGGGACTCACATCTGAGCATACCCTTCCACGCTTAGGGTGGACAAAAATATTTACAACAAGGGGTGGTGAGGGACAGAGTCTCTGAATTAAACAGAATACTCTTACCCAGTCAAGAGATCAGGGCTAGATCCAACACCGTTTTTTAGCTCACTGCACCATCCCAGTTTCAGAACCTGGCTGTATGCAAATTAGTCTGTTCCTGTCCCAGTGCATGATGGGAACAGGGCAAACCAAACTACAAAAGCCAATTCTTACACTGGGAAGGAAACAAGCTACCGGGGACCGGTTTCTGGCATTTCAGCCTCTTCGGCCCGGCTTGCTTGAATCCTGATGGTGCAATGAGCAAGGGACTCACATCTGAGCATACCCTTCCACGCTTAGGGTGGACAAAAATATTTACAACAAGGGGTGGTGAGGGACAGAGTCTCTGAATTAAACAGAATACTCTCACCCAGTCAAGAGATCAGGGCTAGATCCAACACCGTTTTTTAGCTCACTGCACCATCCCAGTTTCAGAACCTGGCTGTATGCAAATTAGTCTGTTCCTGTCCCAGTGCATGATGGGAACAGGGCAAACCAAACTACAAAAGCCAATTCTTACACTGGGAAGGAAACAAGCTACTGGGGACCGGTTTCTGGCATTTCAGCCTCTTCGGCCCGGCTTGCTTGAATCCTGATGGTGCAATGAGCAAGGGACTCACATCTGAGCATACCCTTCCACGCTTAGGGTGGACAAAAATATTTACAACAAGGGGTGGTGAGGGACAGAGTCTCTGAATTAAACAGAATACTCTCACCCAGTCAAGAGATCAGGGCTAGATCCAACACCGTTTTTTAGCTCACTGCACCATCCCAGTTTCAGAACCTGGCTGTATGCAAATTAGTCTGTTCCTGTCCCAGTGCATGATGGGAACAGGGCAAACCAAACTACAAAAGCCAATTCTTACACTGGGAAGGAAACAAGCTACCGGGGACCGGTTTCTGGCATTTCAGCCTCTTCGGCCCGGCTTGCTTGAATCCTGATGGTGCAATGAGCAAGGGACTCACATCTGAGCATACCCTTCCACGCTTAGGGTGGACAAAAATATTTACAACAAGGGGTGGTGAGGGACAGAGTCTCTGAATTAAACAGAATACTCTCACCCAGTCAAGAGATCAGGGCTAGATCCAACACCGTTTTTTAGCTCACTGCACCATCCCAGTTTCAGAACCTGGCTGTATGCAAATTAGTCTGTTCCTGTCCCAGTGCATGATGGGAACAGGGCAAACCAAACTACCAAAGCCAATTCTTACACTGGGAAGGAAACAAGCTACCGGGGACCGGTTTCTGGCATTTCAGCCTCTTCGGCCCGGCTTGCTTGAATCCTGATGGTGCAATGAGCAAGGGACTCACATCTGAGCATACCCTTCCACGCTTAGGGTGGACAAAAATATTTACAACAAGGGGTGGTGAGGGACAGAGTCTCTGAATTAAACAGAATACTCTCACCCAGTCAAGAGATCAGGGCTAGATCCAACACCGTTTTTTAGCTCACTGCACCATCCCAGTTTCAGAACCTGGCTGTAGGCAAATTAGTCTGTTCCTGTCCCAGTGCATGATGGGAACAGGGCAAACCAAACTACAAAAGCCAATTCTTACACTGGGAAGGAAACAAGCTACCGGGGACCGGTTTCTGGCATTTCAGCCTCTTCGGCCCGGCTTGCTTGAATCCTGATGGTGCAATGAGCAAGGGACTCACATCTGAGCATACCCTTCCACGCTTAGGGTGGACAAAAATATTTACAACAAGGGGTGGTGAGGGACAGAGTCTCTGAATTAAACAGAATACTCTCACCCAGTCAAGAGATCAGGGCTAGATCCAACACCGTTTTTTAGCTCACTGCACCATCCCAGTTTCAGAACCTGGCTGTATGCAAATTAGTCTGTTCCTGTCCCAGTGCATGGTGGGAACAGGGCAAACCAAACTACAAAAGCCAATTCTTACACTGGGAAGGAAACAAGCTACCGGGGACCGGTTTCTGGCATTTCAGCCTCTTCGGCCCGGCTTGCTTGAATCCTGATGGTGCAATGAGCAAGGGACTCACATCTGAGCATACCCTTCCACGCTTAGGGTGGACAAAAATATTTACAACAAGGGGTGGTGAGGGACAGAGTCTCTGAATTAAACAGAATACTCTCACCCAGTCAAGAGATCAGGGCTAGATCCAACACCGTTTTTTAGCTCACTGCACCATCCCAGTTTCAGAACCTGGCTGTATGCAAATTAGTCTGTTCCTGTCCCAGTGCATGATGGGAACAGGGCAAACCAAACTACAAAAGCCAATTCTTACACTGGGAAGGAAACAAGCTACCGGGGACCGGTTTCTGGCATTTCAGCCTCTTTGGCCCGGCTTGCTTGAATCCTGATGGTGCAATGAGCAAGGGACTCACATCTGAGCATACCCTTCCACGCTTAGGGTGGACAAAAATATTTACAACAAGGGGTGGTGAGGGACAGAGTCTCTGAATTAAACAGAATACTCTCACCCAGTCAAGAGATCAGGGCTAGATCCAACACCGTTTTTTAGCTCACTGCACCATCCCAGTTTCAGAACCTGGCTGTATGCAAATTAGTCTGTTCCTGTCCCAGTGCATGATGGGAACAGGGCAAACCAAACTACAAAAGCCAATTCTTACACTGGGAAGGAAACAAGCTACCGGGGACCGGTTTCTGGCATTTCAGCCTCTTCGGCCCGGCTTGCTTGAATCCTGATGGTGCAATGAGCAAGGGACTCACATCTGAGCATACCCTTCCACGCTTAGGGTGGACAAAAATATTTACAACAAGGGGTGGTGAGGGACAGAGTCTCTGAATTAAACAGAATACTCTCACCCAGTCAAGAGATCAGGGCTAGATCCAACACCGTTTTTTAGCTCACTGCACCATCCCAGTTTCAGAACCTGGCTGTATGCAAATTAGTCTGTTCCTGTCCCAGTGCATGATGGGAACAGGGCAAACCAAACTACAAAAGCCAATTCTTACACTGGGAAGGAAACAAGCTACCGGGGACCGGTTTCTGGCATTTCAGCCTCTTCGGCCCGGCTTGCTTGAATCCTGATGGTGCAATGAGCAAGGGACTCACATCTGAGCATACCCTTCCACGCTTAGGGTGGACAAAAATATTTACAACAAGGGGTGGTGAGGGACAGAGTCTCTGAATTAAACAGAATACTCTCACCCAGTCAAGAGATCAGGGCTAGATCCAACACCGTTTTTTAGCTCACTGCACCATCCCAGTTTCAGAACCTGGCTGTATGCAAATTAGTCTGTTCCTGTCCCAGTGCATGATGGGAACAGGGCAAACCAAACTACAAAAGCCAATTCTTACACTGGGAAGGAAACAAGCTACCGGGGACCGGTTTCTGGCATTTCAGCCTCTTCGGCCCGGCTTGCTTGAATCCTGATGGTGCAATGAGCAAGGGACTCACATCTGAGCATACCCTTCCACGCTTAGGGTGGACAAAAATATTTACAACAAGGGGTGGTGAGGGACAGAGTCTCTGAATTAAACAGAATACTCTTACCCAGTCAAGAGATCAGGGCTAGATCCAACACCGTTTTTTAGCTCACTGCACCATCCCAGTTTCAGAACCTGGCTGTATGCAAATTAGTCTGTTCCTGTCCCAGTGCATGATGGGAACAGGGCAAACCAAACTACAAAAGCCAATTCTTACACTGGGAAGGAAACAAGCTACCGGGGACCGGTTTCTGGCATTTCAGCCTCTTCGGCCCGGCTTGCTTGAATCCTGATGGTGCAATGAGCAAGGGACTCACATCTGAGCATACCCTTCCACGCTTAGGGTGGACAAAAATATTTACAACAAGGGGTGGTGAGGGACAGAGTCTCTGAATTAAACAGAATACTCTCACCCAGTCAAGAGACCAGGGCTAGATCCAACACCGTTTTTTAGCTCACTGCACCATCCCAGTTTCAGAACCTGGCTGTATGCAAATTAGTCTGTTCCTGTCCCAGTGCATGATGGGAACAGGGCAAACCAAACTACCAAAGCCAATTCTTACACTGGGAAGGAAACAAGCTACCGGGGACCGGTTTCTGGCATTTCAGCCTCTTCGGCCCGGCTTGCTTGAATCCTGATGGTGCAATGAGCAAGGGACTCACATCTGAGCATACCCTTCCACGCTTAGGGTGGACAAAAATATTTACAACAAGGGGTGGTGAGGGACAGAGTCTCTGAATTAAACAGAATACTCTCACCCAGTCAAGAGATCAGGGCTAGATCCAACACCGTTTTTTAGCTCACTGCACCATCCCAGTTTCAGAACCTGGCTGTATGCAAATTAGTCTGTTCCTGTCCCAGTGCATGATGGGAACAGGGCAAACCAAACTACAAAAGCCAATTCTTACACTGGGAAGGAAACAAGCTACCGGGGACCGGTTTCTGGCATTTCAGCCTCTTCGGCCCGGCTTGCTTGAATCCTGATGGTGCAATGAGCAAGGGACTCACATCTGAGCATACCCTTCCACGCTTAGGGTGGACAAAAATATTTACAACAAGGGGTGGTGAGGGACAGAGTCTCTGAATTAAACAGAATACTCTCACCCAGTCAAGAGATCAGGGCTAGATCCAACACCGTTTTTTAGCTCACTGCACCATCCCAGTTTCAGAACCTGGCTGTATGCAAATTAGTCTGTTCCTGTCCCAGTGCATGATGGGAACAGGGCAAACCAAACTACAAAAGCCAATTCTTACACTGGGAAGGAAACAAGCTACTGGGGACCGGTTTCTGGCATTTCAGCCTCTTCGGCCCGGCTTGCTTGAATCCTGATGGTGCAATGAGCAAGGGACTCACATCTGAGCATACCCTTCCACGCTTAGGGTGGACAAAAATATTTACAACAAGGGGTGGTGAGGGACAGAGTCTCTGAATTAAACAGAATACTCTCACCCAGTCAAGAGATCAGGGCTAGATCCAACACCGTTTTTTAGCTCACTGCACCATCCCAGTTTCAGAACCTGGCTGTATGCAAATTAGTCTGTTCCTGTCCCAGTGCATGATGGGAACAGGGCAAACCAAACTACAAAAGCCAATTCTTACACTGGGAAGGAAACAAGCTACCGGGGACCGGTTTCTGGCATTTCAGCCTCTTCGGCCCGGCTTGCTTGAATCCTGATGGTGCAATGAGCAAGGGACTCACATCTGAGCATACCCTTCCACGCTTAGGGTGGACAAAAATATTTACAACAAGGGGTGGTGAGGGACAGAGTCTCTGAATTAAACAGAATACTCTCACCCAGTCAAGAGATCAGGGCTAGATCCAACACCGTTTTTTAGCTCACTGCACCATCCCAGTTTCAGAACCTGGCTGTATGCAAATTAGTCTGTTCCTGTCCCAGTGCATGATGGGAACAGGGCAAACCAAACTACCAAAGCCAATTCTTACACTGGGAAGGAAACAAGCTACCGGGGACCGGTTTCTGGCATTTCAGCCTCTTCGGCCCGGCTTGCTTGAATCCTGATGGTGCAATGAGCAAGGGACTCACATCTGAGCATACCCTTCCACGCTTAGGGTGGACAAAAATATTTACAACAAGGGGTGGTGAGGGACAGAGTCTCTGAATTAAACAGAATACTCTCACCCAGTCAAGAGATCAGGGCTAGATCCAACACCGTTTTTTAGCTCACTGCACCATCCCAGTTTCAGAACCTGGCTGTATGCAAATTAGTCTGTTCCTGTCCCAGTGCATGATGGGAACAGGGCAAACCAAACTACAAAAGCCAATTCTTACACTGGGAAGGAAACAAGCTACCGGGGACCGGTTTCTGGCATTTCAGCCTCTTCGGCCCGGCTTGCTTGAATCCTGATGGTGCAATGAGCAAGGGACTCACATCTGAGCATACCCTTCCACGCTTAGGGTGGACAAAAATATTTACAACAAGGGGTGGTGAGGGACAGAGTCTCTGAATTAAACAGAATACTCTCACCCAGTCAAGAGATCAGGGCTAGATCCAACACCGTTTTTTAGCTCACTGCACCATCCCAGTTTCAGAACCTGGCTGTATGCAAATTAGTCTGTTCCTGTCCCAGTGCATGGTGGGAACAGGGCAAACCAAACTACAAAAGCCAATTCTTACACTGGGAAGGAAACAAGCTACCGGGGACCGGTTTCTGGCATTTCAGCCTCTTCGGCCCGGCTTGCTTGAATCCTGATGGTGCAATGAGCAAGGGACTCACATCTGAGCATACCCTTCCACGCTTAGGGTGGACAAAAATATTTACAACAAGGGGTGGTGAGGGACAGAGTCTCTGAATTAAACAGAATACTCTCACCCAGTCAAGAGATCAGGGCTAGATCCAACACCGTTTTTTAGCTCACTGCACCATCCCAGTTTCAGAACCTGGCTGTATGCAAATTAGTCTGTTCCTGTCCCAGTGCATGATGGGAACAGGGCAAACCAGACTACAAAAGCCAATTCTTACACTGGGAAGGAAACAAGCTACCGGGGACCGGTTTCTGGCATTTCAGCCTCTTCGGCCCGGCTTGCTTGAATCCTGATGGTGCAATGAGCAAGGGACTCACATCTGAGCATACCCTTCCACGCTTAGGGTGGACAAAAATATTTACAACAAGGGGTGGTGAGGGACAGAGTCTCTGAATTAAACAGAATACTCTCACCCAGTCAAGAGATCAGGGCTAGATCCAACACCGTTTTTTAGCTCACTGCACCATCCCAGTTTCAGAACCTGGCTGTATGCAAATTAGTCTGTTCCTGTCCCAGTGCATGATGGGAACAGGGCAAACCAAACTACAAAAGCCAATTCTTACACTGGGAAGGAAACAAGCTACCGGGGACCGGTTTCTGGCATTTCAGCCTCTTCGGCCCGGCTTGCTTGAATCCTGATGGTGCAATGAGCAAGGGACTCACATCTGAGCATACCCTTCCACGCTTAGGGTGGACAAAAATATTTACAACAAGGGGTGGTGAGGGACAGAGTCTCTGAATTAAACAGAATACTCTCACCCAGTCAAGAGATCAGGGCTAGATCCAACACCGTTTTTTAGCTCACTGCACCATCCCAGTTTCAGAACCTGGCTGTATGCAAATTAGTCTGTTCCTGTCCCAGTGCATGATGGGAACAGGGCAAACCAAACTACAAAAGCCAATTCTTACACTGGGAAGGAAACAAGCTACCGGGGACCGGTTTCTGGCATTTCAGCCTCTTCGGCCCGGCTTGCTTGAATCCTGATGGTGCAATGAAGAAGGCTGAAATGCCAGAAACCGGTTCCCGGTAGCTTGTCTCCTTTCTGGTGAAGAATTGGCTTGGTAGTTTAGTCTGCCCTGTTCCCATGATGCACTGGACCAGGGACAGACTGATTTGCATTTAGCCAGGTTCTGAGCTGGGATGGGGCAGTGAGAAAAAAATAACGGTGATGGATCAAGCCCTGATCTTTGGACTGGGTAAGAGTGGTCTGTTTAACTCAGACACTCTGTTCACCACCACCCCCTTTTCTAAATCGTTTTTGGCCACTATAGGTGTGGCAGGGTATACTCAGACATGAGTCCCTTTCTCACTGCTCCATCAGGATTCAAGCAAGCCGGGCCGAAGAAGGCTGAAATGCCAGAAACCGGTTCCCGGTAGCTTGTCTCCTTTCTGGTGAAGAATTGGCTTGGTAGTTTAGTCTGCCCTGTTCCCATGATGCACTGGACCAGGGACAGACTGATTTGCATATAGCCAGGTTCTGAGCTGGGATGGGGCAGTGAGAAAAAAATAACGGTGATGGATCAAGCCCTGATCTTTGGACTGGGTAAGAGTGGTCTGTTTAACTCAGACACTCTGTTCATCACCACCCCCTTTTCTAAATCGTTTTTGGCCACTATAGGTGTGGCAGGGTATACTCAGACATGAGTCCCTTTCTCACTGCTCCATCAGGATTCAAGCAAGCCGGGCCGAAGAAGGCTGAAATGCCAGAAACCGGTTCCCGGTAGCTTGTCTCCTTTCTGGTGAAGAATTGGCTTGGTAGTTTAGTCTGCCCTGTTCCCATGATGCACTGGACCAGGGACAGACTGATTTGCATATAGCCAGGTTCTGAGCTGGGATGGGGCAGTGAGAAAAAAATAACGGTGATGGATCAAGCCCTGATCTTTGGACTGGGTAAGAGTGGTCTGTTTAACTCAGACACTCTGTTCATCACCACCCCCTTTTCTAAATGGTTTTTGGCCACTATAGGTGTGGCAGGGTATACTCAGACATGAGTCCCTTTCTCACTGCTCCATCAGGATTCAAGCAAGCCGGGCCGAAGAAGGCTGAAATGCCAGAAACCGGTTCCCGGTAGCTTGTCTCCTTTCTGGTGAAGAATTGGCTTGGTAGTTTAGTCTGCCCTGTTCCCATGATGCACTGGACCAGGGACAGACTGATTTGCATATAGCCAGGTTCTGAGCTGGGATGGGGCAGTGAGAAAAAAATAACGGTGATGGATCAAGCCCTGATCTTTGGACTGGGTAAGAGTGGTCTGTTTAACTCAGACACTCTGTTCATCACCACCCCCTTTTCTAAATCATAGATTACAAGACATACACTAGGATGGCCTTCCTCGGAAACCGAGGTGTAAGGTTTTGAAGAAACCCCTGCAATCTTGCGATTGCGCTCAAGTTTTTTATATCATTTGGTAGCAAATATATACACACGCTGTCATCTCGCCACACTCACAGAAATGACAGTTTCTCACAAAATAGGCACAAAGCTGTTCATCCCAAAAAGCAACAACTAAACACTATTCACTGCACTGCGAATCCGAATTGCATGACAGTAAGAGTTTGACTTGGTTGACCTTTTCTAAACTCATAGGAGTATTCTAAAAACTACTCTCGCCTCTTTGTTTCTCCCTGTTTCTCTTTACAGGCATATTGTTTCATGTTATTCCAGGCAATTATTAAGTCCTGATGATGATCCTAGTATATTGAGCACAGGATCGAAACGCCGTCGACTTTAATTTGTAGACATACAGTTGTTTTATTGTTATTCGTATTTGTATGATCTACTCCAGGGAATACTGCAAATTTAAATTCTTAAGCAGTACCAGGCTTTTGCTCAAACTTCCCCTTTGCCTGATGTATACTGTCCTCTCTCTTGCACCCTTTTTTCACAACCTTTTCTCTATTGCTTAGTACGGCACAGGCTTGTGCCCTACTTCAAACAATGAATGTTTGATGTTATAATGCAACGTATAAATTGACTTTCTGTCATATATTTTTCAAATAAATTCTTTGCCCGGCTGGGTATAAGAAAAGTGCATATATTGTCCGATTGTGGCCTTTATATTATTGCTTTCAAATATTGTTCTAGGCTTAGGACCTTTTCCACAATGCTTCAGGGCATTACCTGATGTGCAACAATGGCATGACTATGGTACATTATGGGAGCCTATATGGTCATGGACATTCATAGGGGACAGGGTCGCAGTCGCATGCCACTTACTTTGGGTGTCTTGGGTGGGGCTGGATGAGTCCAGACGCGTGAATCCAATGCACGCCTCCCTCTCAAGCGTGTCTTCCACTTGGTCCTCCAAGGCTGTGTTTGGAAGGACTGTAGGTCCTCCCCCTCCAGTGCCCGATGCCTCTCCAAGGCGCTCCGCCACCTTCTCTTTGGCACGACCTCGGAGGTCGTACCATCTTTTTTTCAGTTCGTCCAGTGACCTATCGGCCACACCCACGGAGTTGACGGTGGGCGCTATTCCCTGCCAGATCCTCCTTTTTTCCTGCTCCGGCACCCTCCTGGAGTCCTTGCCAAACAGTTTGGAGTGGTTGGCCACCACCCCTTCTATCAAGAGCTCCAGCTCCTGTTCTGAAAATGTCAGCTTCCTCTTCCGCCCTGTGGTGTTGCTGGGGCCAGGAACAGCTTCCTCAGACATGGCAGCACTGTTGTTGCAGAGTAGGAATCAAAAATGGAATAGCAGGAGCTCTCACAGTTGCTGACTCGAGGTCTGCCTCACTGTGGTGAATGGGGGTGGGAACTGGCTGCTTCCTGGTTGTGATGTCATCACTGTGCTCGAAATGTGACTTCCCGTTTTCCCGATCTCGCGATTTTGCGATCTCAAGATTAGCGATATCGCAAATAGCGATATCGCTATTTGCGATATCGCAATCCCGACGCAGGTAGCCGGAAATAGCGATTTTTCTGCGATTATCGTTAATCGCAAACGGAATTTGCGCCCGCGTGCGAATCGCATTTTTTTATCGCTAATCTTCATGAATTCAGATTTGCGATTTCTCAATAGCGAATCGCAATTTTTCGCTATTTGAGAATCGCAAATCCCGTTTTTCATGAATCAGGCTGTAAGTTCTGTTGCCTATAGACTTGGAAGCCTGCTCTGCTTGTGCTGGGCCCTTCGGATTTGTCGTTGCTTTCCATAGTCCTCTACTGCACATCATACTGAAACTAAAATGGGCCACGCGGTTCCTTAAAAGATGCAAGTGTGTTATGCTTTATAGTCATTGTGCAGTATAGTAAAGTAATGTTTGGCAGTGTGAACATTGTGTTGTGCACCAGTTCATTTTAAGGCATTTACACCCAGTTCTCAGTTTTCAGCTCCACCAGAACAGGAATCTGTTTTTTTCTCTCTGATTTATTTAGTAGAACCATCCCGAGTGTTTGCAGGTCACCACAACTTGGCAACTAGTTATTATTGCTGTGCTTTATGTAATGCTGAGATTGAATCAGCCCACTAAAAGGCTTAGAATGCAAACACTAACCACTGAGGTAAATTTGTAAATCATGAAAAAGAACAGACAGTGCCACCTGGCTGTTTGTCTTCCTGTATAAGGTGAGATTTGGGAAGGGTGTTAAACAAAGGTCCAGCGGTATTTCAAGCCTCTCAGACCTACCACAAGGCCAGTGTTGGAAGAGAGCTTCTTGTTTTGTCTGGACTGAAAGCAATAGCACAATAAATGTGTTTATTAATGTGTAGTTCACATTTTTATTATAGCACTGAGATTTCTCTTGAATAGGTAACAAGTATTTGGGGGCAGATTTACAAGCCCCTTTTGCCCCTTTTACACCGCTGTTGCGTCACTTTTGAGATGCAGCGGTGGCGCAAAAGATGCACAATGCTGCAGGGTATTTACAACATGACACATCTGGGAGATGTGTCACGTTGTAAAGCTCTGCACCACAAGGAGGCCTGCGCAGGGGGGCGGGGGGCGTTCCGGCGCAGGAACGCCTCCTAAAAGTATCTGAGTGAAATCTACAAGATTTCGCTCAGTCACTTTTAGGACCATGCTGCGTCAAAACCCTGCGCCTGCTTGAAGCAGGTGTAAGGATTGACGCAGCATTGTAAGAATAGGACCCCCAGAGCATTGCTGGAGCTGAGTCGTGATTGCAACGCAACTACAGCAATGCACCGCCTTTACGGCACAGATGTTGAGCTGTTTTTGCCCTAGGGTGCGCTGCATTGTAAATGCAAACAAAACAGGTGATGGACAGAATGTGGATCAATGTCACACATTCACCCCAGTCCAAAGATCTGGGCCCAAATCCATCGTTTTTTTGCACTCCACACCACCCTGGGTTAGACAATGGCGATATGCAAATCAGCTCTGACCCTGTGCCCCATGGGAACAGTCCAGTCCGAACTACAAAAGCCATGTCCTTTCCAGAACGGAATCAAGCATCCGAGGACCGGACCGGTTTCGAGGTAACACCTCTCATCAGCCAAGGCTAGCTTGACTCCAGTGGTGTGGAGTGCCTGGGACCCACGTCTGAGCATCCCCAGCGCACTTAGGGCGGTAATTGCAAACAAAACAGGTGATGGACAGAATGTGGATCAATGCCACACATTCACCCCAGTCCAAAGATCTGGGCCCAAATCCATCGGTTTCTTTGCACTCCACACCACCCTGGGTTAGACAATGGCGATATGCAAATCAGCTCTGACCCTGTGCCCCATGGGAACAATCCAGTCCGAACTACAAAAGCCATGTCCTTCCCAGAACGGAATCAAGCATCCGAGGATCGGACCGGTTTCGAGGTAACACCTCTCATCAGCCCGGCTAGCTTGACTCCAGTGGTGTGGAGTGCCTGGGACCCACGTCTGAGCATCCCCAGCGCACTTAGGGCGGTAATGGCAAACAAAACAGGTGATGGACAGAATGTGGATCAATGTCACACATTCACCCCAGTCCAAAGATCTGGGCCCAAATCCATTGTGTTTTTTTGCACTCCACACCACCCTGGGTTAGACAATAGCGATATGCAAATCAGCTCTGACCCTGTGCCCCATGGGAACAGTCCAGTCCGAACTACAAAAGCCATGTCCTTCCCAGAACGGAATCAAGCATCCGAGGACCGGACCGGACCGGTTTCGAGGTAACACCTCTCATCAGCCCGGCTAGCTTGACTCCAGTGGTGTGGAGTGCCGGGGACCCACGTCTGAGCATCCCCAGCGCACTTAGGGCGGTAATTGCAAACAAAACAGGTGATGGACAGAATGTGGATCAATGTCACACATTCACCCCAGTCCAAAGATCTGGGCCCAAATCCATCGGTTTTTTTGCACTCCACACCACCCTGGGTTAGACAATGGCGATATGCAAATCAGCTCTGACCCTGTGCCCCATGGGAACAGTCCAGTCCGAACTACAAAAGCCATGTCCTTCCCAGAACGGAATCAAGCATCCGAGGATCGGACCGGTTTTGAGGTAACACCTCTCATCAGCCCGGCTAGCTTGACTCCAGTGGTGTGGAGTGCCTGGGACCCACGAGTGAGCATCCCCAGCGCACTTAGGGCGGTAATTGCAAACAAAACAGGTGATGGACAGAATGTGGATCAATGTCACACATTCACCCCAGTCCAAAGATCTGGGCTCAAATCCATTTTTTTTTTTTGCACTCCACACCACCCTGGGTTAGACAATGGCGATATGCAAATCAGCTCTGACGCGGTGCCCCATGGGAACAGTCCAGTCCGAACTACAAAAGCCATGTCCTTCCCAGAACGGAATCAAGCATCCGAGGACCGGACCGGTTTCGAGGTAACACCTCTCATCAGCCCGGCTAGCTTGACTCCAGTGGTGTGGAGTGCCTGGGTCCCACGTCTGAGCATCCCCAGCACACTTAGGGCGGTAATTGCAAACAAAACAGGTGATGGACAGAATGTGGATCAATGTCACACATTCACCCCAGTCCAAAGATCTGGGCCCAAATCCATTATTTTTTTGCACTCCACACCACCCTGGGTTAGACAATGGCAATATGCAAATCAGCTCTGACCCTGTGCCCCATGGGAACAGTCCAGTCCGAACTACAAAAGCCATGTCCTTCCCAGAACGGAATGAAGCATCCGAGAACCGGACCGGTTTCGAGGTAACACCTCTCATCAGCCCGGCTAGCTTGACTCCAGTGGTGTGGAGTGCCTGGGACCCACGTCTGAGCATCCCCAGCGCACTTAGGGCGGTAATTGCAAACAAAACAGGTGATGGACAGAATGTGGATCAATGTCACACATTCACCCCAGTTCAAAGATCTGGGCCCAAATCCATCGTTTTTTTTGCACTCCACACCACCCTGGGTTAGACAATGGCAATATGCAAATCAGCTCTGACCCTGTGCCACATGGGAACAGTCCAGTCCGAACTACAAAAGCCATGTCCTTTCCAGAACGGAATCAAGCATCCGAGGACCGTACCGGTTTCGAGGTAACACCTCTCATCAGCCCGGCTAGCTTGACTCCAGTGGTGTGGAGTGCCTGGGACCCACGTCTGAGCATCCCCAGCGCACTTAGGGCGGTAATTGCAAACAAAACAGGTGATGGACAGAATGTGGATCAATGTCACACATTCACGCCAGTCCAAAGATCTGGGCCCAAATCCATCGTTTTTTTGCACTCCACACCACCCTGGGTTAGACAATGGCGATATGCAAATCAGCTCTGACCCTGTGCCCCATGGGAACAGTCCAGTCCGAACTACAAAAGCCATGTCCTTCCCAGAACGGAATCAAGCATCCGAGGACCGGACCGGTTTCGAGGTAACACCTCTCATCAGCCCGGCTAGCTTGACTCCAGTGGTGTGGAGTGCCTGGGACCCACGTCTGAGCATCCCCAGCGCACTTAGGGCGGTAATTGCAAACAAAACAGGTGATGGACAGAATGTGGATCAATGTCACACATTCACGCCAGTCCAAAGATCTGGGCCCAAATCTATCGTTTTTTTGCACTCCACACCACCCTGGGTTAGACAACGGCGATATGCAAATCAGCTCTGACCCTGTGCCCCATGGGAACAGTCCAGTCCGAACTACAAAAGCCATGTCCTTCCCAGAACGGAATCAAGCATCCGAGGACCGTACCGGTTTCGAGGTAACACCTCTCATCAGCCCGGCTAGCTTGACTCCAGTGGTGTGGAGTGCCTGGGACCCACGTCTGAGCATCCCCAGCGCACGTAGGGCGGTAATTGAAAACAAAACAGGTGATGGACAGAATGTGGATCAATGTCACACATTCACCCCAGTCCAAAGATCTGGGCCCAAATCCATTGTTTTTTTGCACTCCACACCACCCTGGGTTAGACAATGGCGATATGCAAATCCGCTCTGACCCTGTGCCCCATGGGAACAGTCCAGTCCGAACTACAAAAGCCATGTCCTTCCCAGAACGGAATCAAGCATCTGAGGACCGACCGGTTTCGAGGTAACACCTCTCATCAGCCAGCTAGCTTGACTCCAGTGGTGTGGAGTGCCTGGGACCCACGTCTGAGCATCCCCAGCGCACTTAGGGCGGTAATTGCAAACAAAACAGGTGATGGACAGAATGTGGATCAATGTCACACATTCACCCCAGTTCAAAGATCTGGGCCCAAATCCATCGTTTTTTTGCACTCCACACCACCCTGGGTTCGACAATGGCGATATGCAAATCAGCTCTGACCCTGTGCCCCATGGGAAAGTCCAGTCCGAACTACAAAAGCCATGTCCTTCCCAGAACGGAATCAAGCATCCGAGGACCGGACCAGTTTCGAGGTAACACCTCTCATCAGCCCGGCTAGCTTGACTCTAGTGGTGTGGAGTGCCTGGGACCCACGTCTGAGCATCCCCAGCGCACTTAGGGCGGCAATTGAAAACAAAACAGGTGATGGACCGAATGTGGATCAATGTCACACATTCACCCCAGTCCAAAGATCTGGGCCCAAATCCATCGTTTTTTTGCACTCCATACCACCCTGGGTTAGACAATGGTGATATGCAAATCAGCTCTGACCCTGTGCCCCATGGGAACAGTCCAGTCCGAACTACAAAAGCCATGTCCTTCCCAGAACGGAATCAAGCATCCGAGGACCGGACCGGTTTCGAGGTAACACCTCTCATCAGCCCGGCTAGCTTGACTCCAGTGGTGTGGAGTGCCTGGGACCCACGTCTGAGCATCCCCAGCGCACTTAGGGCGGTAATTGCAAACAAAACAGGTGATGGACAGAATGTGGATCAATGTCACACATTCACCCCAGTCCAAAGATCTGGGCCCAAATTCATCGTTTTTTTGCACTCCACACCACCCTGGGTTAGACAATGGCGATATGCATATCAGCTCTGACCCTGTGCCCCCTGGGAACAGTCCAGTCCGAACTACAAAAGCCATGTCCTTCCCAGAACGGAATCAAGCATCCGAGGATCGGACCGGTTTCGAGGTAACACCTCTCATCAGCCTGGCTAGCTTGACTCCAGTGGTGTGGAGTGCCTGGGACCCACGTCTGAGCATCCCCAGCGCACTTAGCCATGTCCTTCCCAGGCGCATACATGGTGGCGGAGGCATGGCGCACAATAACTGGGACATCCCTGCTGATATGCAGGGATGTGCCAGTTATTGTAAATCTGCCCCTTGGTGCCCTTGTTTCCCTGTCCGTATGACTGGTGCCAATGGTAGAGTTGGTGATGTGTTGGATCACTTGTGCTAGTGACCCATAGAGACAATCGTACATTTTCATTGTCATTCCCTCTTTCCTATGATTTAGAGCAAGTTTGCAGTTGAATGTGCTCTCTGGTACTCTGGCGGGTCCTAGCATAACAGTTGGTGGTTTATTTGTTTTATCATGTGTTCTTCCTAAAAAGCGTACATGAATTTCTGCTGTAAAGCTTTTGTTTGACTTTTCATACAAGACCAGCACAATTCACCTGTGCATGGTTTTGACTATGACAAGCCTACCCTGCAGGCATCATTCATCGTTTCATTCAGGTTTGAGTTCTTTTCTGGGATGCCAGCCTCCAATCCCCTCACTTAATGAGAAAATGTAACTGAAGCATAAGAGGATATTTTCACCATCAATCACAGTGACAGCCACGCATGCCAGCCACGCATCTCAACTTCTAATGCAATCAAACATGCCAAAAAAGTAATTCCAATTTACACCAGTTTTCAAAATGCCTTAATTACTTGCAACTTGCTCGAAGATGATCACATGTGTCCACATCGAGCGTCTCCGCTTCCTCGATTCTAGTTAAATACGTGTAATATGAGGTACAGCAAGGGCTCCTCCGACGAGCAGCACTGAACAATTCGGTGCTTTTAGGCTGGCCAATTTTGAACTTCCTACTAATGTCCACTCTTTTCATCACGTTCTCCGATTTCAGCAAAACCACGCCCTTTCGCTATGGCAAGTGAAAGATTTGACAAGCTAACAGCCGGCATCAGTAACCCCCTGTAATATCTGTCTCCCCTGCGCGCGCCGACATTGCAACAAATCCCCGGCTGTAATCATCGGCGCGGTTTTCTCCAAGGCCTTCCAAATCACAGTGTTTAACTTGCAGGAAGCTTCCTCAAACAAAGTGCCGGGCCACAGAGCTCTCCTTATATCACATTACATTTAATCATTTCATTTGGCTGTTGTCGTGCAGTCCTTTTTTTTCTGCGGTAAATAATACAGGTTGCAATGTAGGCGTGGATCCCAAAAAACAGCATTAAATCAGGAAACGCTACATTCACTTAAAATGTAATATCAATGAAAGACCAAGCAAAATCCAATACCGACTCTCAGATCCGTTCTTAGTTTGAAATATAACACAAACAGGGCCATAAGCAAGCTCTCGACAACAAAGAAACACGCGCCCTCCAGAAGGGGCTCTTCGTCTTTATTGCCTGGAGATGCGGTTCATCGGCAGAAAGTGCATCCTCCCGCGTCCGACAGCAGAGAACCAGCATTGGGTCACTGGAAATTAGTTTGCAATAAGGACAAAATAACAGCTGGCAGAGCGTGTTTTTTTTGCGAAAGATGCGATTTTAGGCCACTTAGAAAAGAGCTGCGGAGTACCATCATATTTGTAATAACATTCTTGCATTGATGCCAGGCTACAAAAAAAAGTGATCAGATAATTGCATTTCAGTCCTTCAAGAGATAACTGCTTTTAAGAGAAGATTAACTTACTGTGTCTCCCAGCTCCTTTGAAGCAGCGCGGTTGCCCCCTGCTGTTTCGAGACAATCATTAATGTTTCTGGAAAATATAGTGAAAAAAATGTCAGGATGGCAGTATTCAGAGTAAATAGCCTGCAATGAGGAAAAATAGCTGCGAATCACTCAGAAAAACAAAAATCAAAATGTTTTAGCTTCAGGCGGCGCCACGTCAATGGCACCAAATGGTGCTGTTTACGTTCCATATTACGTTAATGCCAGACAAAATATATATGGCATGGATGTGGCACCACACTGGTGTTGTTATTTTTGTCATCAAAGCAGTCAGAGCGAAAAGAACGACAATATCCAGAAATGTTCTGCTTTGCCTAATGAATATTGTGCGATACTTTAGGCAGGCTATTGCTTTATTCTAATTGGCTGACCTTTTCTGATCCCGTCGTCACCGGGGAAAACAAAAGCAATACAGGAGCCGGAAATGGATGCTCTGACTATTATCACCGAACAATTATGATTTAGAAAAGAAGAATCGCGGTTTGAAAATGCCAGGGTGTTTTTGGCTGCCAGCCAGGCTTTATCAGTGAAATATGTCGGCTGCGCAGCGCGTGCCTGGCGGATGACATAAAATGCGTAATCGGAGAACAACTCGGCTTCCTGCGTGAGCTATGACTTCTACAGCACTGACGAAGACGTGAATCACTTTAAAGAACAACGGATGACAAACATACTGTTGCATTCATAAAAGTACTTATTTAGGTAAGTAGATCCAGTAGACGTTGGTATTCTTAAGTAGGTATTTATTGGTTAAAATTGGTAAAAAGGAAGGTAAGAAGGAGGACCCACCGGGAGCAGCATCCAGCTGCTCAGCCCACTCAATCAAACTGACTACACATTCAAACCATGCACACAGGAACATTCCAATGACATCACACACACAGGCTGAGCAGCAGGGAAAGAGATGATCAGGATATAACACATACACCACGTGGGTAACGCACAGTGAACTGAAGTCACACCGAGAAAGTCCTGGCTGTGCCAGTGAACTATGCTTGTGAAAGAAATGCAGACCCTGAGGGACATGGCTTTGCCCGCTCTATTTCAAGTCTACATCCTCAAGTAGCGTTAGGTGTGAATCAGGCTTGCTTCAGGTGTTCCATTCAAACAATCGGGTTCTACCATTGACACTCTAAACATTTATTGGGGCCCATCGGGAGACGGGGAGGGGAAAGACCGACCGGAGACAATATAAGGTGTGATAAAGGCCGCTTTATTGGGAACACAATACCACCTCCTTGGCCGTATAAAACTAGACCTAACTAAATATACACATACCTGACCAAACCCCACCCCCACCCCTAAAAAGTTCCCCCGCCAACAACATAAACATAAATACCAACTACCCAAACACCTGCCTCTACTGTTTAAACACTTGCCATATGTACACTCCCTCCCCCTCTGTCCAGGAAAACTCATTCCTCCTATCCTACCCTCCCCCCTTTAACTAGAAAAAGCGCCACCCCAACAACAATTCAACAGCACTTGCCCCCAGCGACATCAGATCCCAGGCGACCTAACCAAAAAGAACGCACCTGCTCCCAACAAAACCCCTCCTGCAACAACCCCAGGACCCCGGAAACCCCCCCGCTCCTATCCACCCAAAACCACGCCTCATAGGGAGGGCGGGCGGGACAACAACTCTCCTGACTACTCGGCTGCTGGGTCACTGTCCACGAAATGGTGCACAGTGACCCAAAATGGCCGTTCTTATAACCCCAAGCCCAAAAGGAGCCCAAGTCAGCCCAAATACACTTAAAGAGCCCAACCAGCCCAGTACCGACTTCCTGTCCCCTGCCTATACTGTCCCCCCCCCCTTTCCTCCCGGGGCCCAACAATTTCCCCGGGGGGGGTGGGGCCAGCCTCCCTCCGGTCGGCCAACCCCCGCAAAGCCCCATTGGGGCCCATCGGGAGACGGGGAGGGGAAAGACCGACCGGAGACAATAAAAGGTGGGATAAAGGCCGCTTTATTGGGAACAGGTGCATCTTAACACAATACCACCTCCTTGGCCTTTGCCGTACAAAACTAGACCTAACTAAATATACACATACCTGACCAAACCCCCACCCCCACCCCTAAAAAGTTCCCCCGCCAACAACATAAACATAAGTACCAACTACCCAAACGCCTGCCACAACTGTTTAAACACTTGCCATATGTACACTCCCTCCCCCTCTGTCCAGGAAAACTCATTCCTCCTATCCTACCCCCCTTTAACTAGGAAAAAGCGCCACTCGAAAGGCCACCTACGGCTTTTGACCCCCCCCAGGGCCCCTGCGCCTTTGGATACCTGCGCACCCCAACGGCCTGATCTACTGCCTCCTTCAGCTGCACAATATAGAGCTCCATCCCATATCGTGACAAAGGCACGCCGTCTTCACTGAAAAAATATACCGCCCCATACCTCAGCTCCGGGTGCTCCATCCTACCCAAACCTACTTTCTCACAGAAAGCCCTCATCTCCCTGATAATTTTCCTACGTGTCCTGTCAATAGCCGCTGGACTCTCTGTCCCTCTCCAGCATCATCTGGGAATGAATTCCGACCAAATGACATAACACCCCGCCCACTGCCTCTGAATTTCCAGCAAATCCCTCTTCATTTGTTTCACAAGTGCCAGTCCTTTACACTGCACCAAGTCATTTTCACCCAAATGGATGACTACCACATCCGGACAGACTCCCCCCCGCACAACATTGTTTAAAACCGGCACCAACTCGTGCCAACGCATGCCCCCTTTTCCCCTCCAATGACACCTAAACAACTGTTCGTCCAACTCCAAATTGAGGTTCCTGTGTTTCTCCCATTCAGCCCTTTCTGCTCTCTTAACAAAGGGATGACCCACCACGTAAATGCTCATCCCTGCCGCAATAGGCCCTGCCACCGCACCGGCAAAGATACATATGTAAGCAATGGGCCAAGCATGTCAACCTCACTCCACTCCTACCCCCCGCATCCTGACGTACGTCCTATAGCAGTCCGATTTCCAGCGTCCCAGTCTTTTGATCTCCTCCTTACCCCAACTCTTTTGCGCCGCCTCCTTCGCCGCCCCAATGCGGAAGGAATGCGTCCCGAATTCTTTCGGGTCCTCACCCATAGACCGTAGGGCGTGCCGCAGGACCTACAGCAGCTGGGCTCCGTCACCCGACCGGCCTCTCCCCGGCCAAAAACCTCCGCACCGTCCTGTACCTGCCCGTCCACTAGTCGTCTCCCCCACCCCGCCGGACATACTGCCTCCGACACCCCAGGACCCACTACCACCCAAGTACCCTCTCCATGCTGATCCGTCTTTGACAGTCGCAGATGCACCACCACCTCCCGGCCACGCAACTCTACCTTCCCCCCGTCCCAGCAACCCCACCATCTCCGACACCCGGAACGCTCCCAAAAACATCCACAACATCAGCATTGAAAACAGCACCGTCTCCGCCTGATCCCTGCACACCCCCGGCAAGCGGGCGCACCAAGCCTTCCAGCATCACTTCCATAATAGCCGCGCCCCCTTCTCTCTCTCCCAACCCTCCAAAAGCCGCCCCCCCAACTCTCCCACTGAAGGTGCATAACCCCACCAGAGCTTCCCCATGAACGCCACCCGTGCCAACTTCCCTGCAATCGTCACCCTCGCCAGCCCCTTGTCCATCAAACCGAGCATGAACCGCACTGCCTGTTCCTCCCGCTGCCACTTGCCACGCTGCCTTACCACTCCAAAACGTAAAAACTCCAGCCAAGCCTGCTCATAAGTCTTCCACGTGGACGCCGCCAGAGACGCCTTCACCAACTGAACGACCAGCGCTCTCCCACCACCCAAAGCTCCTCCGGCACCTTCGTCTTGACTGCGGCCGCCTCCGTGGCTAGCCCATGGAACCTTTGCCACTGTGAACAAGACAAAGCACCCGCAATGTCATTGTCCACCCCCGGTACATGCTGAGCTTGAAACAAAATGTCATGCTCCAAGCAATTCAAGATGAAACGCGCATAAACTTCAGCACCTGTGGCTCCCTCGCGGACTGTCGATTCACCACCTGGACCACCGACATATTATCTACCCTGAACAAGACACGCCTGTGCACCAATTCCTGCACCCAAACAGTCACAGCCACCACCAACGGGAAAAGCTCCAGGAACGCGATACTCCTTGCCCCCGCCTGCCAATGAGCCGGCCATTGCTCCACACACCATCTCCCTGCCCAGTACAGACCGAAGCCGCCGACTCCCGCCGCGTCCGAGGACATCGTGACGTCCCACTTCCAGTCCTCCAGGGGCGCCATGGGGACTCCATTAAAACACCCCAGAAAAGCCAGCCACATGCTCAAGTCCTCTCTCGAAACTGCCGACAGGCGTACGTGATGGTGTGGCAACGTCAGACCGGAAAAATGGCAGCCCCAGTCGACGACAAAACGTCCGTCCCGCCCGCACAACACGGCATGTAAAGTTCAAATGTCCCAGCAACAACTGCACCTCCCGCACCTTCCCCTTCCGCCTGGCCAATATGCCACTCACCAAGTCTATCATCACCACTCGCTTATCCTCCGGTAGGCGTGCTTCCATGGCCACCGAGTCGAGCTCTATACCGAGGAATGACAGTGCTGTGCTAGGACCCTGAGTCTTCCCCAGCACCAACGGAACCCCCAGGTAACCCATCAAGTCCGTAAAACTGTCCAGCTGCCGCTGGCAGTCCGTCAAACCGGGCTGACCCACCAGGAAGAAGCCGTCCAGGTAGTGCGTCATCGCCTCAGAGCCTGTGCGCCAGGAAAAAGCCCACTGCAAGAAGGAGCTGAACCTCTCAAACAATGCACACGACACCGAGCACCCCATGGACAGTGCTCTATCCACGAACATGAGGCCATCAAACTGGATCCCCAGCAACTGATGATCCGCCGGATGCACAGGCAACAACCGAAACGCAGATTTCACATCACATTTTGCCATGAGTGCACCCCAACCCGCCGCTGTCACCAGCCTCCTCGCCACGTCCACGGCCGAGTACAACACCGACACCAACTCCGCCGAGATATAATCATTCACCGACGTGCCCTCCGGCCATGATAGATGTTGAGTCAGTCGAAACTGACCCGGCTCCTTTTTTGGAACCACTCCAAACGGTGAAATGATCAAGTCCGGCAGGGGCGGCTCCAGAAAAGGACCCACCATCCTCCCTTCTTTCACCTCCTTGAAAAGCTTCTCCCGGACGATACCTCTGTGCGCGTTCACGGACTTCAGGTTCTCCACCCACCGAGCGATCCGCGGACCCTCGTACCCCAACTGAAAACGCTCGCTGAAGCCCCGACGCAGCACGGCTGCCTCGTCCGCCCGCGGATAAGCCGCCAAAAGAGGTTCGAGCCTGTCCAGCCTAACCGGTGTATGAGCCTTTTCTCCTTAGTTGCCAGTGACAAATGCGCCCCCAGTGGTTTCTCTACCCCCATATAAGGCAGCTTCCTGACCGGTACCTCACAACTCTCCTTCGCCCCGACGCCAGACGCCGCCGACCCTCCGGACTTTGCCGCATCTCCCATCCCAGTGCCCACCGACGCCACGTCTCCCGCCGCCTCCGTCGCCTCCGTACACACCCGGCATCTATCACATACCTGCCCTTCACCAATCTCACCACATCCCCTCCCCCAGCATCCGTACCCACAGACACCTGGCCTCCTCCGCCATCCACACCCCCAGACACCCGGCCTCCATGAGACCCGCCCGAGCCACTCCCTAACCGTGCACCGGCCTTACCTGGCGTCAAGGCTCGCGTCCGCACCGGATCCCTCCGCCTAACCAGTTCCGCTGGGGGGGCCGTCACTCGCGGCACCGTCTGCCGGGGGCGTACCTGTAAAATACTTCCAACAGCAATACTCGTTTCCCCCTCTCTGCCTTGTGCCTGCACGCCTTCATCAATGCCCCCAAATCCATGCACTCCCTCCTACCACTCTCTGCTTGGTAATCCGTGTAGCCTGACACAGTCGCACTCCATCCCCGTCCCCTGGCGGCCATCTCGACCCATCGGGAGGGGGGCGGTTGAGACCAAAGGCCCTGCCATCCGCTGTCCTCACATGCATGGTCCCTCGTTGGAGCGCGACCGCTTGTACTAGGCAGAGCCGGCCCATCCTCTCAGCGGGTTAGAGCCGCATGCTGCTCACCCGAGCCCCCTGCCAACTGCTCCTGACAATAAAAAAGCGGGGAAGTCCAGCATGCCGAGGAAAACTCACCCCCTTGCCCCCCAACCTCCTGTCACGCCCCTTCCCCCATCCGCCGAATGCCCTCCCCATTGCGCCGGTCGTCCCCCCCACTGCCCCTCTCCCCACCACAAACCCCCTGCGCCCCCCCATCCCCCCGCACCCCCATCCCCCACACCCAAACCCAAACCCCCACACGCCCCTCAACCCTGCGACCCACCCCCACTACCCCCCGCACTGACCCCCCACATGACTTCACCTTCCAAACCACCCCCTCCCTCCCCCCCATCCCCCACCCCCGTCCGCCCCCAGCCCCCGTGGCAATGCCTCCCCCTTCCCCACCCCTGTTCACCCTCTCTGCACCCCACTGCCCTCCATCCACCCTCACCCCCCGTGGCGACACCGTCCTGCTGGGCCTCACCACGCCCCCCTCCCCATCTGACGATGACCCACATCCTGGCCGCTCTCCACCCTCCCCCTGCCCCCCCCTCCGATTCCACAATCAGCAACAGGGAGCCCCCCTCCAGCTGACCCCCCAGCCCCACCCCCCGACCACACCCTGGGCCGGCTCCCCTCCCCCCAACCCCCCACTACCCACACCTTGGCAGCCATGCAACCCCCGGCTGCCCCCTCCCCCCGGGCACACTCTCTTCCTTTACTACGGGCACCTGCCCCCCTTGCCCCCGCCAACCCCTCCAGCCTAGCACTTCTCCTCCCCTTCCATGCACCCCCCCACCCCTCGTCCCACTGGCAGCCCCCTTTCCCCCCACACCTCCATCAAGTGCCCGCCCACCCCCACCCCCACATCACCATCTGCCCCCCCTCGCCTCAGCCCCCTCCACGAACTGCAAAGGCGCCTTCCGCTCCCCTCGTTGCTTCTTCCCGGCCCTCCTCCCCGGTTCGGCGCCCCAGCCACCCGCCGACCACCGCCACGCGTCGCTCTTCCTCCCTTTCCCGCCCCCTCCTCCCTCCTCGCCCATGACCTTGGTGGCTCACAGGCCGCCACCGCTGCCGCGGCGCCATCTGCAGTGCACCGCGAGGGCCTTACCCAGACATCTCCATGCAGCAGGTCCATCCTGCCCGCTTCCCCTAAGAGGCGCAGCGCCTCCCGCACTCTGGGGTCCGATAGCGCCCTCGCCACCATGCCGCACCAGGTAATGTCGCTAAAGCCGTCCGCGCCGCCGACCACAAGACCCGCTGCCCTGATGCCTGTCACCTCACGACACAAGTGCTTATGAGAGGCAATGAACTCCCGCTACCCACCACTACAACCTACACTGCCACAACTCCACAACAACTCTCCTGACTACTCGTCTGCTGGGTCACTGTCCACGAAATGGCGCACAGTGACCCAAAATGGCCGTTCTTATAACCCACAAGCCCAAAAGGAGCCCAAGCCAGCCCAAATACACCTAAAGAACCCAACCAGCCCAGTACCGACTTCCTGTCCCCTGCCTATACTGTCCCCCCCTTTCCTCCCGGGGCCCCAAAATTCCCCTGGGGGGGCGAGCCTCCCTCCGTTACGCCACCCCCCGCAAAGCCCCATTGCTGCGTTTTTAATCCTAAATGCTTCCTGCCTCTTTTAATATGAGTGGCTCGTTAATATTATCGACGCTTGAGTATATTCAAGCAATTAATTTCCTGTAACTATTTTAGTTCAAATGTGGAGTTACCTTGAAAAAACAGGCAGTATCCTCCCCTATGACGTTCCTCTTACAATTCTCTTCTTCCTCCATTTGAATGTCGCTTGGCCCGGTGAAAAGGTACAATGCTGTTGGATTGGCTTTGTATGGGTCAGATTCACCACTACTCTACTGGGGTCTACTATATTGGGTTGTATGTTGGCTCTAATCGTACATAGAAATAGTTAGAGAAGGCATTTAGCTTTTTTTGGGGGCTACCTCTTGGGACAAGTAAAGCCTATCTGCACCTTCTGCATGTGGTATCAGCGAACAGACGTAACATGACCTGGCTGATGTCTCGGAACCCACAGCAGTCATGTGCTGATATGATGTGTTGTATAAGAGGTCACTTTGTGGTGCATGTGGAATGCTAGTGTTGGGTCCAGCATAATTAAAAGTGAAATGGAAGAGGTCCCTATGCAAGCGCAGTTATAGCTT
The DNA here is from genome assembly GCF_964263255.1 of Lissotriton vulgaris. Taxonomy (NCBI): domain Eukaryota; kingdom Metazoa; phylum Chordata; class Amphibia; order Caudata; family Salamandridae; genus Lissotriton; species Lissotriton vulgaris. Next base: position 63,905 of record NW_028240879.1, read on the forward strand.
CAGGGTGGTCTCCATTGACTAGGCTGTTATTTGGTGATGAATGGATGCAGCAACACCCATTGTAAACAGAGGGTGCATAGAAGTGCAACAATGCATAACTTATTGAACATTGCAGGTCTTGGGATGAATCCAGGGGAGATGTCTGTAGTCCTCTTGTGATTGGGACTTCTTGACTTAAGAGTTTGAAACAAAAAGTTCAAGATATAGTTCATAGTTCTCAATTTGCACACTGTAGTTGATCTCATCAGGGTGTGGATTTAGCTGCTGAATAGGTAGTGCACTTGGATATTTGATTGCCGAGTTGTTGAATAAGAGCTACGTTAATTGATTAGTTCAGAAAACAGTGCATTATCATTTCTGCCGTCGTTTGTCATTTTCCTTCTGAGTTCCTGTGCTTTCCTATTAGGGTGTGCTCACCACACTTCACTCACACAATCTTTAGTGAGTCACCGGAAGCTGGCTCCAGTCGGGGTATTTTGATGGGTTACGTAAAAGAGTGGGAGTCATTCATTTTTATGGGTTGTTGGGCCTCCTTCCTCGCCATCACTGAAAAGATATTTTATGGGGTGATCTTCGTGAGCATGTGGATAGTCTCACTTATTAACTAGCTCTTTGTGGGCAATGCCAGCCCTCCAATATCTCTCTCAATGAGTGTGTTGGACTTGGGCCTTTTTGACAGGTTCACCCCTAGACTTTTTGCCTTTAGCCTCTGGTATGGTGGTAGTGATTTTAGGCTTCTAAGCACTTTAGCACTGTGGCCCAGTGTAAAGTGCGTGCACACTCTGAGTGAGTGTGGTTAGATGGCCTGCCCTCCCAAAGGAATGCATGGGGGATATGTATGCCCATAGTAATTCCTGATATGTGGGGAGTGCAAGGTCAAATTTAGTATGTGCGAACTCGTGAGAATAAATGCTGCACGATGGTGTGTGCAGATTTATTGTGTCTAGTAGAGAAGTGCCACTTTTAGAAGTTGGCATTTCTGTGTGCTGTGAGGGTATACAACCTTTACAACGAAACTTTTACAACGCACTACCATTACGACGCAACTTTTACAACGCAAACCATAACAACGCATTGCGCTGGGGGGCGCTCTAGGATAGGGAAAAGTTTAATTTACTATCCAACACCTTCCCTACTATCCACGGGGACTGGAGTTGGAATAGTAAATTAAACTATTCACTATCCAGCGCCCCAAAGCACTATGCGTTGTAAAGGCATGCGTTGTAACGTCATACATCCGCTGTGAGATGTGAATTGCCTGTCTGGCTTGTGAGTGACAGGGGCTGGCTGTTGTGGTTGGCTCCAGGAGCCAGGGTGAGTCTTCCCGGTGGCGAATAGGGATATCTGCTTGTAGATGGGAGGGAGGAGTTGCACCTGGGACCTGAATAGGGCTGTGCCTTCCCTCCACAATGCTGGCTCCACCTCCTGTGGTGCGTCTGATGTCCCTGGCCTGTCCTGTGAATAGAGAGGGGAGCTGAGCAAAACAAAGTGCTCCTGAACCAGTTGTTTCTGGTTCCCCCCATGCCCTACAATGCTAGAGCAAAGGATTTAGCTATATAAAAGGAGGGGCTGTGACCCCAAGTAAATGTTCTTGTTTGCAACTTGAATCTACCAGGGGCATGCTGCTGCTGGGGCTCAGGGGAAGGCTTGCCTCACTGGGCTATGCCCTGCCCCTGGATGCCTGGAGGACTTCTTTCCTTTGGGACCCTTCTTTCTGGCCTGGATGCCAGGAACCTAAATAGACTTTGGCAGCCCCTTTTGCGCCCAGGAAGCACTGTGCTGCATTCTTGTATCTTCCCCTCCCCAGGAAAGCATGTGGGCTGCGCAGCGCTGATGCTGCAGCCCTTTTGAGAGGGAATCTCCCAGCCTAGGGATTCCCCCCTCCTTGAACACATTTCGGGTGCCCACCCCGCTTATTTTTTTAATATTTACTGGCAGGTGCCCACCCTGCATTATGTCTACTTATTTTTTATATTTAATGTGCAGGTGCCCACCCTTCGTCTTCATTTTTATGTTATAATTACTGCGGGCGCCCACCCCCCTTATTTAATCATTTTTATGCGCGGGAGCCCACCCTGTGATTTTTGCCCTTGATTGAAGCGGGTGCCTACCCTGCTGGGTATTGCTAAAATTACAGAGGGAGCCTACCCCTCCTTTTTCGCCACCGAGATCGCCGCTGCAGTCCCGCCGTTGCTGCCCCGGAAGACAGGCAAGTCTGACTGTGACGTGGGCAGGGCCGCGGCAGGACCAGAAGAAGGAGGCGGCAGCCTGGAACATCGCGGGTTCCTCACTAAGTCCCAATCCCAAGATGGGGGAGCGGGTGAAGCAGGTGAGGCGGGGCTCCCATGAATAGGAAGAGCCCCACTTGCAGCCGCGCCAAAGAGGAGGGAGATGCCCAGATCATCCGGTGAGTGGAGAGGAGTGGAGGCTCGCTTGAGGCAGTGTGGGGGCTAGAGCGATCCCGCTGTTGCCGGCCGCTCCTACATTGGGCCTGAGTACTTTTGAGCGCCAGTGTGCTTTACGAGGGGGGCCAAGTTATTAAGTAGTTCCGTGGGGGCCATAGGCCCCGTATACCGGGACCATCTATGAATTAACAGCTACTCCCCCTTGCTAGGAGGCATCATTGGGGCATATTGTCAGTGCCAACATCAATGACGGGAAATAATTGTTTTAGGAGCCATCAAACTCAAGCAAGGGCCTTGTTTTGGGCATCATTATTCCTAGAGCAGAGATGACTACAACATTTTGCATATTTGTTTCCTGAGCTTGATGGCTCCAGCACGAGCCTACTCATGGTTACAGCGCCAGTGCACTCCACAGTGTTTGGGGGCAAGTTCTTCTTCTGTTTTGGGCGCATAATTAATTTAGGAGCCAGAGTGCTCCATGGGACATGTTTCATTTCCAGAGCCCGTGGTTCCAACACTTTGCACATTTGTTCTAAGGGCCAGTGAGAGCCCATGCCGCATTTCTACCTCACAGCTGTCCAGCAAGTAGTGGGCAGCTGCACCGTTTAGGTATTTTTCATTTTAGGGGACATGTGTTGAATCCAGGAGTGAGACGCACTCTTTCGCCCCTACCTTGGCCTGCACAGCTGCGCAGCACTTAGTGCCAGCTGCTACGTTTAGGCCCTTCATTTCATACTCCCAGCTGCCCAGCAAGTAGTGGGCAGCTGCAACGTTTAGGTTTGCGCAGTGGCGCACCCTTGACTTTCGCTGCCTAGGCAGCAGCCCTGACTCTGGACAAAGGGCATTTGCGCCCCTTAGAGATGGCCAGTTGGCCCTGGGGACTGTTAGATTTATAGGGCGCCAGGCTCTAGTGTGATTTTTATAGGTGCTAGGAAATGTAATGTTTGTTGTATGTTTTATGCACCTTGATTTATGCTTATAGGTGTGCTTTTATGCTTATTGGGTTTTACCCACTGTCTGATGTTTTATTTGATTCTCTACTGTGGTCTAGGTTTGATTTATTCCCTACTGCAGGGTATGTTATTAAGTTTATTTCCTAATGCAAGTTATGTTTAAGAGATTATGGTCTATTAGGTTTAAGCTTATGAGGTTGGCGCAGAATATAGTTCTTGCCTTATGTGATACTGTGCCTGTTATGATTTATGTTACAGGTTGACGCTGAGTATAGTGTCTGCCAGTGATTACTGGCTGTGTTCTAAGTTCCTCATATATTCTTACTTTTAGTATTCTTTACCAAGTGCTAATTCTGACAGTGGCCCACGTGGCCCATTTTGGCGGGTCTGGTCCTGGGGTGGGTGCCTGGTTCGTTTTTGGCGGACATCTTGGAGTGGGGTGAGTGGAGTGAGGCTTTTCCAGCTGACAGCGCTTGAATGCACATGTGACGCCTGGGAACACCTATTTAAGGCTCCTCCCCTAGCGCAGCGGGATCGCGCAGCGGGCGTGTCCTCGCGTGGCCGGAGTCGCGCCAGAGTCCTGCCCGTCTGCGCCCGTCCGCGCTCGGTTGCGCTGGCTTCGCGGTGATATTTACATCAGGTGCATCTCTAACCATGCTTATGTATACCAGGGATAGTCTCCTGGCATTTAACACCTGTCTGCCTCCCTGCGCCGAAGTCCGCGTTGACCTTTTGTGTGGCCCCCATCGCTGTGCTGGTGGCGGCTGGCTACTCGAAGCCCCTTCCTGTTTGGGGTCTTGTATAGTGCAGCCTGCCATAAGCAGTAAGGTCTCTTCGCGACATCTCACCATCTGGAATTTAAACGTCAGATCGGCGGTCAAGCATTATCAGGATATTGCTGAACTTGTGGACAATGACCCCCCTGACATCTTTTGTCTGACAGAGACATGGCTGCAAGACACCGATTCTACGGTATTGAATTTGGCGTTCCCCGTTGAGTATTTCATCTACACGCTCAACCGCTCTTCGAGAGGGGGTGGCGTCGCTCTTGCTGTTAAATCGTGCTATTCTTGCGCCTGGAGTGTGCAGAACATCACGGGCTGCGAAAGCGCCCTGTTCAAGGTTGCGGTTACTCCGCATTTTACCTTGTCAGGATTGCTGATTTACCGTCCACCTGGTAGCTCAGTGGCATTTCGAGAGGCTCTCCCTGAGGCGGTTAGTTCACTAGCAGTAGGGTCTGCCAATTTTTCTATCATTGGTGACTTGAATCTCCATTTTGACACTTTGTGTCTTTCTTCTGTGGGAGGGATGGTGGCGGACCTTGAGGCCCTTCAATTGTTCCAGCTGGTCTCGGACCCCACTCATAGTGGTGGCCACACTCTGGACCCCTTTTTTTCTAACTTAGAAGGGGTTACAGTGCCCCCCCCCCCCCCCTGACCTGGTCAGACCACTCACTCATGACCATTCACTGGCCTCTTGATGAAGCCCCACTTAAGGTGCCACTGCGAGCCATGCCCAGACGGCGCTGGAGCAAATTAAAGGCGGAAGATCTCCACCGCCTTCTCACTGACGACCCACTGGGTGCAGTGGAGAACGTGGAGTCTGGTTATGACCATTTCTGCGGATGGGTAACCAGGGCCCTCGACTCCCTTATCCCGATGGTTTCCAGTAAGTGTGGCTCCCGCGCCCCCAGTCCCTGGTATGATGGCAATCTGAGGGCTCTGAAAAGTGTCTGCAGACGTGCAGAGAGAGACTGGAGGAAGAGGTATGACAGCAGCAAAAAAACCCTGTATATGGCTGCGGTCAAGTTTTATCACCGCGCGGTTTGTAGAACCCGGGCTGAATACTACGCTCTGGAGTTTCGCAATAGTGGGAATCCTGTTAAAACCATCTTTAAGGCCCTTAAAGACCTTGTGGCAAGGAAGCCGGCCGGTAACTCCATCAGCTCCAATACTCATTGTGAAGCGCTGGCGGCTTTCTTCCTGGAGAAGGTCCAGACCATATATAGGGCCTTCCCCTCCTCCACTGCACAAACCAGTATGGGGCCTCCCACCCGGTTGGATCAGGTGGTGCTAGACTCTCTCCCCTCTCTCTCTTTGGAGTCTTACACGGCCTTGGCTCTCCGAGTTAAGTCGGGGTCGCCGGACGACCCGCTCAAGCCACCTATGTTCAGAGACCAGGTTCTTGCTCGCCCGGTTTGTGACTTAATCAACACGTCGCTATCATCAGGCCAGGTGCCTTTGAAATGGAAGCATGCGGTAGTAATGCCCATTTTGAAAAAAACATCTCTCGACCCTACAAAATCGGAGAACTACCGCCCGATTTCGCTTCTCCCGTGGCCAGCCAAACTCGCGGAGGCGCATGTCAACACCGCCCTCACTGGTCACCTGTCGCGTGCCAACATTCTGGACGACACCCAGAATGGTTTTCGGGCTGGCCACAGTACGGAGACAGCACTGTTATCTATGGTCGAGCACCTTCGGGTAGTTCTGGATGCAGGTCAAACGGCGGCGCTTGTTTTGTTAGATCTAAGCGCCGCCTTTGACACGGTCTCCCATGACATTCTCCTGCAACGTCTTGAGGAGATAGGGGTGATCGGCACTGCACACCAGTGGTTCCGTTCGTTTCTCAGGGATCGTTCCTTCTGTGTGGCGTCCCCGCCCTACCAGTCCAAATGTCATTCTCTGTCTCTTGGGGTCCCACAGGGTTCCTCACTGAGCCCCACGTTGTTTAACATCTACGTGAGGCCGCTGGCTGAGGTTGTGAAGCTCTGTGGTATGATCATGGTGTCGTACGCAGATGACATCCAGCTAGCGGTCACGATCAACGGGGACTCTGGGGTGGATGCCCCAAGATTCAGAGAAGGACTCAGGGCGGTGGCTGGTTGGATGACGTCCAACTGTCTCCAACTAAACGCCAAAAAAACGGAGGTGATGATCTTTGGGAAGCGGACGGACCTATGGGGAGATACTTGGTGGCCCTCTGAGCTGGGGCAGACCCCCACTCCGGTTGCGGAGATCAAAAACCTTGGTGTTTGGCTGGACCCTTCCCTCAACTTCGTTGACCACACCAAAAGGACGGCGGCTTGCTGCTTCGGCATCCTGCGCAATCTGCGCCCTGCCCTTAAATACTTCGATGCCGCAACTCGTCAATTGGTGGTGCAAGCAACGGTTTTGGCGCGGTTGGACTATGCCAGCTCCCTTTTTATAGGATTAAACCAGGCTGAGTTAACCCGACTTCAAAGAGTGCAGAACGCTGCGGCCAGAGCGATCGTAGGTCTTCCTAGGTTTTGCTCGGCCGGTCCATCTTTGCGAGCCTTGCATTGGTTACCCGTTAGGCAGCGGATCCACTTTAAAGTTTTGTGCCTTTCCTTCAAAATTCTGAAGGGCCTATCACCTCCCTTACTGCACCAACTTTTGCGCCCTTACATCCCGGGCCGCACTCTGCGCTCGCTAGACCAAGAATTAGCGGTAGCCCCTCGGTTCAAACTCAGTCGGGTGGGGGGTCGCTCTTTTAAGGTGCGGGCAGCCGCACTCTGGAACGCTCTCCCTTTGATACTCCGGACCTTTGGTGACCTGCTCTCCTTCCGCAAGGCCGCTAAAACTCATTTATTTTCTGAGCTCTGTTAAATCCTTCACTCCCCAATTTCTTAATAATTATTTCTGTTCCCCAGTTGTGTTGTGTTCGCCACCTTGTCGGTGCGCCGGGACGCTCCTTCGCTGGAGCAGCCGTGCGCAATACAAATAGCACTAACATAACATAACATAACATAACATAACATAACATAACATAACATAACATAACATAAATAATCCCCTGTAAATATTGCCAGTGCCAGTTGACACAGTGTACATTGTTTGATTACCATGCAATGTGTTTTATGATAATACAAAGGCAATTTTTATATATAACCTTGTGTGGAGTTCCTTTTGTGGTGTGCCTAGTATCTTGTTACTGTGTGTGTTGTTCAAATGCTTTACACATCGCCACCGGGATAAGCCTAACTGCTCGTGTCAAGCTACCAAGGTGGTGAGCAGGGGTTATCTTTGGGGTGTAACTCCTTTCCCTGACTAGAGTGGTAGTCTCTGCCTGGCTTTGGCGCAAGCCTTAGCCAACCAGAGATCCCCATTTCTAACAGAGTGCTTTGGGTGCTTATTAGTGAGGGTGTTGATTTTTGACATACACATGTGCGGAGCGATGTACAAAGAGGGTGTGTGTCTCAAGTAAAGGCTGTTAGTGATCGCAACGTGCCCTGAGATCATGTATGTACCCCTCTAGTCCTGGCATGAGGTGTGCAATGTGGCCCTCCCCAGACGGTAAACATCCTTTACCACGCATCAATTACATTGATGTATGTTACATTGCAGTTTTGACTACGCAAGTCGGTATATCAACTTGCACCGGAGGGCGCTCTAGACTAAGGAATGGTGTAAATTACTATTCCAACACCTTCCCTACTGTACGTAGACTGGAGTTGGAATAGTAATTCACACTGTCCCTAAGTCCAGCACTTGCATTGTCAGAACCGCGAAGTAACATACTTCGCGGGTAGGAGAGCTGTTCTGCGGCCCCCATGTGGCTCTGATAATGCGGTCACCAACATTGGGCTTATTGCTCACCAGATGGTGTGTGTACATCTTGTGTGACAGCTGATTGCTAGGCCTGATATGGGGGAGAGCACATTCTTGTGTTTTAATCTGTCACAGAGCTGTGATGGACACTTGCAGGCTCACTTTTCCCCAACAACCTCTCTCCAACGGACCACATCTTTCCCAGGGTATTTGAACCTACGGTTACCGGATGTGGCTATGGACTCCTAACTGGCAACACGCTTCTTTTGTTGTTCTGGAAGGGAATGACCGAGTGAACAGGCTTTGGATATTTGGAAGATTTGAGGGAAAGGAAGAGAAACATTGCTGCATGGAGAGTTTGGGGTTTTATGCCAAGAATTGGTTGAAATTCGCCTAATGATGGTGATGGCCTGGTATAGCTGGTTGTTCTGGCGAATCCTCCTTCCCGACTGACTCGGTACAATGCAGCACTTCTCAACCTGTTAGATCTTGTGTGTATGCTGTGGAGGTTTGAGGTTTTCAGTATCCCAAGCGTATAAGAAACCTGGCCTGATACTAGAGGAAAGCTTAGTTTTGTAACCTAAAGAGGGCCTCCATTGTTTCGTAGCTGCTAGCTTTTTGGGGGTGCTGCTGGAACCTCATGACAGGAAGGAATATTGGTCCTGGGGCTTGGTACCCGAGAATGGGGACCTTTCGATCTGGTTATAGTAACCCATCCCAACAGACTTGTGGGTGGGTGGACCTTGGTGCCTGCTTCAGAAGACTGGATGGGGAGCCGCCCGTCCGTCTAGTCAGATTGCAATCTGCGGTGTGGCCAGCCGGGAACCCTGGGGGATCAGCACCAAAGTGGGGTTTCCATGCCAGATGCAGTACTCCGCAATGGCCAGAGTCTTTCTCTGGCCAGGGTCTATTATATCGGTCCATTTCCTCAGTCAAGCAAGCTAGCAGGGGGAAAAATGGCCGGGCGAAGAGCTCGCCACTATCTTCCTCGGGGACTAGATTATCTGTCCTGCAGGTTTGGAAGGAGCAGAAGACATCTTCGTCATTGTCCCCCTAGTGTGCACGCAAAAGTGCCATCTTACTTCTCCTTGCAAAAGTGCCATCTTACTTCTCACTCATCTTACTTGAATTTGCACCAGGCGACCTTGGCCTCTTATTTCTGGGTCAGCTCCTCCCTATGCTGACGATTTGGTGAGGCTCGGATCACAGCCAAAAGCTTCTCCTCTAGTTCTGCCTTGGACTCTTCCCCGAACAGTGGTCTGCACCTTCTTCCGCCCACCTCAGGCGGTGGGCGCCCTACACTGCGTTCTTGCTGTGCTTCCACGGTGCAAGCTCTCTCTCCCTCTACCTAGTTCACACCTTTCTTCTACACTCCACCTATGTTGCCCCCTTCTCTCTGAGCTATGCGTTGTTCTTTTTGGTTGGAACATGCCTTTAAACTTGCTTCCTGTAGTTTCTTCGGCTTCCTAATCAAACCCTGTGGCTTCCACCTTGTCCTCATATCCTGGAGGACTGGGACCCCTTTCCTCACCCCCACTAGTTGTATAATTTTCCAGAACCACTATGAATCTCCCTGTCACTCGACTGTGTTCACCTGAACCAGTGGGAGTGTATGTTCTCCACGTCGATGGGATTTGATGGGCTGAACGTGACAGACGGACAGGGGATCAAACTTTGGGAAGGACTAGCATTGGACTGTGGTGGTGCTGATATTGTCTTGGCCTGCTGGACTGTTAGACTCTCATGCCGGGACCTATCAGTTTGTTGTTCAGTAGGGTACTTTACGGCTCCCTCAACAGGGTTTTATACATTTCTTTGGGTATCATAAAGGACTTTTGTTGATCCTTTTTGGTAAAAGTATGCATACCTTGTCTGTGAAGACATAAATAAAGCCTCAAGAGCAAATGCAGGTGGACCTCCACATTTCATGGACACAATGGGGGCCAGGGAGTAACATGACCAGATGTCCGCCATGAGGGGCGCATGATCACTGCATGTGTGCTGTGCTCTGATTAGCTATCTGTTCCTAACGTCATGGGGATTTTGGGAATACGCTCCCCCTATGTCCATTTATTGAGGTCAACCTCCCGGGACCATTGTGGTGTTGCTGTGCTTATCTGGGGGATTGACCTCAGTTTCCTGTTTGCTCATTTGTCTCTCGGCTACTTGCCACCCCACTTGTAACCTGTTGTTGGACTTGGCCCTTTTGGAAGGTTCACCCTGAAACATTTTGCATTCTCCTAGCATTTTTCTGTAACCTGGTGTTGGTGATTTGAGGCCTCGGAGTATTTTAGCACTGTGGTCCAGTGTAAAGTGCATGTGCTCTCTGTGTATGTGTGGTGAGATTGGCCTGCCCTACCATAGGAATGCATTGGGGATGAGTGTGTCCGTGGTAATTCCTGGTATGATGGAAGTGGCAGGGGCGAGTTTAGTATGTATGAAGTCGTGAGAATAAATGCTGTGCAATGGTGTGCGCAGATTTATGGTGTCTGGTGGAAAAATGCCACTTTTAGAAGTTGGCCTTTCTGTGTGCTATGTGTCTGCCTGCCTTAAGTGAATTGCATGTCTGGCTTGTGATTGACAGGGGCTGAGAGGTGTGGGTGGCTCCAGAAGGGATGAGTCAGTGCTAGGCTGAATGGGACACCTGAGCTGAGAGTGGTTAGAGGAGCGATTCCCTGACTCTGAATAGGATGGTGCTTCCCTGGTACAATGCTGACTACGCCCCCTGTGGTGTGTCTGGTCACTGAGCCCCCGCCTGACAAAGGGGGCAAAACAAGGTGCTCCAAATCCCCCTAAACCAGTCCTGACTGGTATTTCCAAGCCCTGTACTGTTACTCAAAGGACATTTTAGTATAAGTACATAGGCTGTGACCCTATGAAGAGGCTCAGTTCTCTACTTGGGAGCTGTTCCTTAGGGGGCGTGCTGCTGCTGGGGCCCAGGAGGTATTACCAGGAGGGTTTGCCTCCCTGGGCCCTGCCTTGCCCCCTGGACCTGGGACCTTCTGCTCCTTTTTCATCCCCCAGGGCTTGGCTGCATCTTCCTCTCTGGGAGCGCTTTCAGTTTCCCTGTCTCCAAAAAGGAGCAAGAGATCTCCGCAGCATCGGGCTGCTTGAAGAGAGAGAGAGGGAATCCCCAGATTAGTGATTCCCCCTTGATGCCCTGAGAACGGGTCCCCATCTCGCGTATTTGTGCTCGAGCGGGTGCCCACACCGCATTTCCCTTAATTGCGGGTGCCCACCCCGCATTTGGATTTCCATTTGGCCTTTCCGTTTTGGAGAGCAGGTGCCCACCCCGTTCTCCCGCTATTTTTTAATGACGTGTGCCCACCCTGCATGTTGCTTTGCTTTTATAGATCGTTAAACGCGGGTGCCCACCCTGCTTCTGCATATTTAATACCACGTATTTCCCGCAAAGGAAACTACCGGCATGGAAATCCAGTGCCTGCCTGACTGTGGGTGGGGTGCCTGGTGGAATTGGGCCAGAAGGGAGATCGGGAGCCCACCCCGCCTCCCGGACACCAAAGAGGAGTACCGGGTCCCAGGGGAGGGCCCGGGTGAAGAGGAGAGGCGTAGGGAAGACATCCCCGGCCTGCGCGGGACTCCAGTGAGTGAGGGAGAGTAAGTGTGAGCACAAAATCCGTTCCGCTCGCGGATTACGCGGATTTTCCGTCAATCCGCGAACTCCCGCAAATTTACCGAAAATCCGCAAATCCGCGAGCGGCAGATACAGGGGGCAAAAGTTCAAGCCTTCAAGCTTGAAGTTGTTGTAACTATTTTAGGATGCGCCGGCAAGCTGCCAGCACCATCCTAAAATAGTTACTAAGTTAGCTTCAACAGGAAGCACTAATAGATAAAATAAAGCAGGAGCTCGAGCACCTGCTTTATTTTATCTATTAGTGCTTCCTGTTGAAGCTAACTTAGTAACTATTTTAGGATGGCGCTGGCAGCTTGCCGGCGCATCCTAAAATAGTTACAGGATGATGGACAGCTCACTCACGGGACCCCTGCGCACATCGGTGCGATTGCATAGTAACACACACATGGTCGCTGGAACTAGTTGAAGCTCAAATTCAGTGACTCATCCATCAGCCCAAAAACAATTGTGAGCCTCGTCGATGCTGGGCAGGTGTGCCTTCTTCCCAAATCTACCGTCAAAAATCAGCTGTGATGCTGGATAGAGGCCTTTGTATCATTGACTTTCACGAGCGCAATCTTTGTGCTGTTCCTGTGACCAGGAGCTTCTTTCTCATGATCTGATGCTCTGATCAGTCTCTGACCTTTTATACACACAAGAGGCATGTGACCTCGCATGGAAGCCCCGCCCGTTTGGCCCCGCCCACACACTTGCGGTGTGCACCGTCTTCCCGCCATGTACCCACTATGATGGACAGCTCACTCAAGGGGCCCCTGCGCCCTTCAGCGCGATTGCATAGTAACACACACATGGTCGCTGGAACTAGTTGAAGCTCAAATTCAGTGACTCATTCATCAGCCCAAAAACAATTGTGTCGTCGAGGCTGGGCAGGTGTGCCTTCTTCCCAAATCTACCGTCGAAAATCAGCTGTGATGCTGGATAGAGGCCTTTGTATCCTTGACTTTCACGAGCGCAATCCTCGTGCTGTTCCTGTGAACAGGAGTTTCTTTCTCTTCATCTGCTGCTCTGATCGGTCTCTGACCATTTATACACACAAGAGGCACTTGAACTCGCACAGAAGACCCCCATTTAAAAAATCCGCGAATCTGCAAATTTGCGGATTTTGTGAATCTGCGAATACGCAAATCCGCAAATTCGGGGATCGTGAATCCGCGAAATCTGCCCATGCTTAAGGGAGAGCCCCACGGGTGCCAGCAGCGAGAGGACCGAGGTTTCTTCCACCGCCTGTAGCAAAGTCAGGAGGTGCAGAGGTGAAATCCTGCCCGCGCCGCAAGTCCCCTGTGGTGTGTGTGATCACTGAGCCCCCGCCTGATAAAGGGGAGAGGAGCCTGACAGAGGGGCCGTTCCAACGAGGGGGCTAATTTGAAGCCCCTTGTGGTGCCAGTGTCCAACGCGTGGGGCAGTTGTTGTTTTAGAAGCCCCAGATAGAAGCATCAGTGGAGGAACAGAGGTGCCAGTGAGATTCACAGCTGCCCAGCAAATAGTGGGCAGCTGCTACGTTTAGGTTCGCGCAGTGGCACACTGTGGATTCAGCTGCTAGGCAGCAGCCCTGACATTCTGGACACAGGGCATTTGAGCCCCTTTGGAGATGGCCAGTTGGCCAAGGGGACGGGGAGGTTAATGGGGCACAAGGACCTAATCTGATTGATGCCTACTATGGTCTTTATTAGGAGACTATGTGCTAAATGTGATTTACGTGGTATTAGGAAATGTGATGCTCTATAATGATCCTGGCCTCTAAATGCGTTTGGGGATGGGATTATGTGCGTAATATGTTTATGCCAAGGAGACTATTCCTACTGTGAGATTTATGCCCCTAATGTGAGTTATGCTTAGTAGGTGAGGGTCTAATGCATTTAGACTTAGTAGATGATTTCATAATGTGTTTATGCTGGTGAGGTTGACGCAGAATGTAATTTGCACCTAATGTGATACTGCATAATGTGGTTTATGTTACAAGCTGAGGCTGAGTACAGTGGTTACCAGTGATTACTGGTTGTACTTTTATGATATATCTTACTTTCACTAAGTTTGCTTTGTGATGGTTCTGGCAATGGTCCAGTGGGCCCTGTCAGGTGTAAATAATCCCTTGTAGATATGACATAGTGCCAAGTGGTACTATGTATATTATGTGATTACTATTCTAATGTGTTATGAGAATACAAAGGCTATTTTTGATATAACCTTGTGTGGAGTTCCTTTTGGAGTGTGCAAGGGATGTTGCTGCTGTGTGTGCGAGCAAATGCTTTACACATGGCCACAGGGATAAGCCTGACTGCTCGTGCCAAGGTACCAAGGGGCTGAGCAGGGGTTATCTTGTCGTGTAACTCCCTTGCCCTGACTAGAGTGGTGGTCTCTGCCTGGCTTTGGCGCAAGCCTTAGCCAACCAGAGACCCCATTGCTAACACCTGTAATCCGTAACCTCAGGCCCAGGTCACAGAGCCTGGCTGGCCAATTTTTTCTGAGTCCGGGTAAATGGAGAGTACATAACTAGCACATTTGATAATAGTGATGGGATTTCATTGCTATGAAATTATACGAGTTCACATGACCAAACAATGTGCATGAACACTAAATATATTCATTCTTATTAGTGTCAAATGCCTACAAAGTGTAAGAAGCACACACTCACAAATACTCACATCAAAGATTGCATGGGCAAACACACACACAAACAAAACACAAAGATATACACATAGGTACGCAAAGGCACACAGATATAAGGCCACACATCCTGGAGTGCATGTAAACACATGCCCACTCTAGTACATTCACATACATATACACGAAAAATACACCCATGGCTGCATACACATATAATCACACACATAAACACACATCCACATGCACAATTGTGCATGTGTCCTTTGGAAGGATTCCACCTTTTTATAAAGAAAATACACGTGGATGATTGCTAACGTCTACATACATGCACAATCAAATACACAAAAATGCACAGTCTCGTGAGGGAGCATGTGCCTGCACTTTCCTCCTCAACAAGTTAGTTACATGTAGAAGGTTGTGAAACATGTGAGGTGCCTGTACAAAAACACACACAGAAATGCACACATTGATAAAAACACACATATACTTAATGATGTAGAAGAGTGTCCACGTTCCCAATGGGCAGCTTGGTTGTAATGAAAATAGACATTGCTATTGATGGTAAACTTCATACAAATACACACTTCATACAAATACACAAACAACAACTCATACATCTGGGAGAGCACACACAACAGTGTAAACGCATCCACATATAGACATGGATACACAAACTCACACACTCAGGGGTAACACGCACACCCACTACCACACACAAACTCAAAGATTCATACATATTCAAAGGCATAAACAAATATACATTTACACTCATAAAAAAAATGCCCACATCAATGAGTGTACATACATATAAAAATAGACAAAAACACACATACAATCCCAAACACATTTCCAAGTGTGGTATGCACACTGGGAACATATCACTTCAAAAACGAAAAGTGGACAAGCAAGACATTAATATACGTATCCAAAGAAAAACAAATGAATGCACACATTTATAACCAGTGGCCACATATGACTTACAAGATATTGAGGTGATCACCAACAATGTGAGATCATATAGAAAGATCATATAGAAAAACACACAATGAAAAGTACACATAAACACATGCATAAATATATACAGAATCACACACACGCGCACACAAGTATGCATGCACCCACTGGGTATGTAAAAGATTGCAAAGAAAAACGAACAAAGAAGACACACACACGTGCTACAAGTGCTAACAGAATGCCACTTAAAATAATATAAAGTAAATGATCAGAAACACCTTTACACAAAGACAAAGAAAAACATACAACCACTTATATAGCAACAAACTCAAACATACACACAAACCCATGAGTGAGCATGCCTTTTGGGTAAATAACACTTAAAATGGGAAATTGCAAATGATCAAGAATATCTACACTCAAATAAAAAAGAACATACACATGTGCATACTTCCATTTGGCCCATGATGCTTAAAATAGGAGTAATATTTGCAAACATGTATGCACACCGTCAAAATGACACATACACAAACCTCCGCTCACATACACAAAATGGAGAAACACATAAATGCATATAACCACAAAGACTGCTTAGAACTACAGAGCATAATGTACACACAAAAACAACATTTTTCAACTGTTTCCTTTAATCAATTTGCTGATCTTGAAAGGACCCATTGCTCTTAGGGTAGAGATATCATAAAATAGTGAACTTAAAAATGGTACTTTTACTCACTGTGACTGCTAGTGGGGCACACAAGAAGACAGGGTGACTAAAACATGTTCTTTTAATCATTGGACACAGCTGGGAAGATCTTGACCTAGCAGATGTTGCTGACCAGATGAAAGGGGACAACATGGTTAACCTTACACTTGGACACCAGAAAGTGTCACTAGTGAGTGTTCCACAATTGGAAAGAGGCATGTCTAGCCAGGCCTGGGTGGAGTTCACAGAGTTGTGCAACACAGAACTCTGTGAAGTGCCCAAAACACTCCACTCGCCAAAGTTCTGTGACGAGTTGTAGCTGCCCGCCGCACCCGATTGTGTGACGTTTTACATCATACACAGTGCCACATGCATTCTTGCAACGTAAATCGTATGTGAACAGTACCATGCGGTTCGCATAGGCGCAGCCTTCTTCTTTATTGCTCTGTTTATGGTGCTGGGCCTGCTTTTTAATATTTCCTTCATCTTCTTAATCCTCCATCTATGAGACTTATCTACCCCTTATACAAGTGAGTGTCTTTGTGTATTTTACACTTTCTTTATGTTTTGTTTTTTTGTGACTTTTATAATTCTTTTCTTTTTTTGCTTTACTTCCTTATTTGTATTTTTGTTTCTTCAGTCCTTCCTTCCTTTTCTAGTTTTTTATCTTCACGCTACTCATCTCCATAGCAGAGCCGAGGAGCGGCATTGCAAGGACCCCCCGAACCACTCGCCACACCAGCTACTCACCTTGTGGTTGGCAGCTTTGCAAAGGGGTGCAGCCCATTGCTATTTTTTCTGAGGTGAAGGTGATTATGCTGGTATTTTATGTGCAGTGCCAACTCCTCTACACCCTGGCAGATGATGGCAGGACTGGCAGTGGCTAAGGCTTCTGGGAGCTTCAGCAATGGTGGGAGAGGGTGGACCAATGCATACTCCACAACTATCGGGTCCGGCGCAAATAACAACAGCTAACACACCAGTGGGCAGACATCCTGGACAGGGACCTGAACAGTGGAAGCTGCCACAAACAAAGGGTGGTGGGTGGGTGGAGGGAACACTAGAAGGGAGCACGCAGAAGGTTGTTAGCAATAAGATATATATAAAAAAGAATTTACCTGATGCAGCGGCTGCTTTCTGCATCGCGTCTCACCTCCTGTCCTCTTCCCGGCCCCAGCAGCCCCTGGGACAAACTCCCATCCAATCCCTGCGCTGCTCTCATGCTATAGAGTAGCATGGGGATTGGCCTAAGCAGGCTGAAAAGACGCTCTGCCCAGGGCAGGGAGTCTGTGTGGTTTCTCCAGTCCTCCTGTTCAATGCAGCTAGGCAGGAGAAACCTAGTTGCGCATGTGTGATTGGCCAGCCTGTGACAGCTGGTCAAACACTTTGCACTTAAAGAGTGCACAAAGCACTGCTTCTCCCATGCCCCATCGCACCCCTCCCTGCACAAGCTGGCTCAGAACCGGCGAATGAAAAATTATACAATGCAAAAACATCATTTTATTATTCATTTGCTGGCTCTGAGCCAGGCAATGGGGCGACGGTCCTCCACCTTCGAGAAGGAGTCACCGGTGGACCTGCTGGGCGTAGAGGTTTTGGGGCTCAGTGAGTAACTATTTATTAGTTTACGTTACAAATATCATGTAATCATCATCTTACCAGGTGGCCAGCGCTACCTAATTATACCTGCTGGTACTTGCTTGGGCGGAATATTTAAGAAGTTATGTAGAGACTCTTCCTGTCACTAACATATTAGTAGTTAATAGTATTACAGAGTTAGCATTTTCTCACTTCCTTTTTGTATTTTGTATAGTGCCAAACAATCTCCATGTGATTTGTATACACACATCTATGCATTGAAAACAATGCATGAATGAGGGTTGAGATTAAGAATGGGATGAGATGCAAAGATAATTTGTTGCAATCTATTAGTAGTTCCTAAATGTAGTTTAGGAAATTTGGAATAGTTTAGGAAATTAGGAATAGGTCCACTCGTTACTACTACCAAAGGCAATCTTATTTTCAAAAAAATAAGGTTACTGCATTTGCCCATCAAAATATTTTTGGGAAGATTAACTATACCACTAATCTTTTTATTTTAGCTCTTTTATTTTTACATCAGCATCCAGAAGCAAGAAGAGGGCCATAGAGGGGGATGAGGAAACCGAACGCCCTTCAACAAGTGCTGCGGCCGATGTATCTGCTGGCCCCAGCAATTCCTCCTGTTAATATAATTATTATTTCCCTTACTTTTACCACTCCACAGTAAAAATAGTTTTTCCTTTTTATTGTTTTGTACTCTTCCTGTCTCTTTTTTTTCCCAACTCCTCTTTGTTCTATCTAATCTTTACTAATTACTTCTTCTCCCAGCATCATCCTATTTACCTATTTTCTATATTTTACGTTTCTGTACTTGACTTCAAACTGTCACTACTAGTCTGTCTGTAGAATTCTTTCTTCTGCTTTATTTATTTATAAAGTTTTATATAGCACGAACAAGATCCCGAAGGATATCAGAGCTCTTTACAAAAGGTTGAAAGGAAGGTCAAAAAAACAATATCGTCATCAAGTAAGAATACACAACATGAATAGTTGCATGATTCACATACACATGACACTGGGGGGGGTAACACAATAATCAGGCACATAGCGGGTGTTGGACTTGGCCCTTTTGGCAGGTTCACCCCGAAACACTTTGCATTTGCCTAGCCTGCTTCTGTAACCTGGTGTTGGTGATTTTAGGCCTCTGCACACTTTTTCACTGTGGTCCAGTGTAAAGTGTGTGCGCTCTCTCTGTATGTGTGATGAGAGTGGCCTGCCCTCCCATAGGAACAGGGCTGGACCTTCCCTCCAGAATGCTGGCTCCACCCCCTGTGGTGTGTCTGATGTCCCTGACCCACCCTGTGAATAGGCAGAGGGGCTGAGCAAAACAAAATGCTCAGGAACCAGTTGCATCTGGTTCGCCCCTTGCCTGCACCTTTGGAAACAAAGGATTTAGGTGCATAAGAGAGGGGCTGTGACCCCATGAAAATGTTCTTGGGTTCAACTTGAAACAACCAGGGGCGTGCTACTGCTGGGGCCCAGGGCAAGACTTGACTCCCTGGGTCCTGCCCAGCCCTGGATTTCTGGAGTACATCTTTCTGGGGCCCCTCATGCCTGGCCTGAGGATGGCTGGGAGACTTTCTCTTGCTGCTGGGACCCTTTGCTCTAGGGGGTCCTTCTTTGGGGGCTTTGTGGTTGCTGTGCCCCCAGCGCCTTGTGAGCACTTTATTTTTCATTTATGGGCAGAGCGCTGTCGTTTTCCCTCGGAGGGGGGGAGCGCTCCTGCCCTTTTGTTGCCATCGCGGGTGCCCACGAGGCTTATTGCGATCTTTACTTATGGGTGCCCACCCTGATTATGGCTGCATCTGTGTTTATTTTAGCGGATGCCCACCCCGCGATGCCTTGCTGATCCAGAGGGAGCCTACCCCTTGAATACTGCCACGATCGCCGCCGCGTCCGCAGCCCGCCTGGTTATGGGCGGGGCCGCTAGACGGAGGCCGAAGTGACATTGCAGCACGCCGACGCGGGGCTCCCATGTGGAAGGGAGATCCCCGCGGTTGCTGGCGGTGACGAAAGAGCACCAGGTCCCAGGAGGGGGGGCCCGGGTGAATTGAAGATGGCGGCCGAGGCCGCTGACGGTATTGTGGGGCTCCCAGGGATCCCGGAAAGCCTCGCAGAAGAAGTGCCGCTGTCCGGAGGAGCCCCTGCCAGAGGAAGACAGGAAGACAGTGTGGAAGTGCTGTGGAAGGGCTGGGGGGGCTCAGGGCGTATGTCCTGGTGCCTGATGGAGGCACAGTGTTCTGCAATGCCCCGAGCAGCCCGTCTTGCAGCGGCCACTCCCAGAGGGGTCCCCTTTGTTCCAAGAGCCTTGTAGTGACTCCACTCGTGGGCATGCTTCGTTTTAAGGGCCCCGTGGGGGTCAGGAGGTCCCTGGGGGCCGTGTTCTCCCCAGAGACATTGCGCTCTAACGGTTGGCGCAACATTTGTTTCAGAGCCTAGGTGGCTCCCCCGCCCCCATTCGCTTTCAGGGCCAGAGGGGCCCGAGGTTGCCCCAATTATGAGACATAAGGACTACTTGATTTAATATACATTGTATGGATTTTAAACAATATATACCAAAACAATATTTGGTTTTTATTTTGTGTTTATGTTTTTGAGCAACAATAAGAATAGGATCTAGTGTGTATTAGACTAGGGAATGCTCAAATGTATATGTAGGATATGAAATATCCTCTTATGAATTTTATTTGAATGTTTTTAACATATGAAAATAAAATGTTGAGAGAATGAAAACAATTCTAGTGTGGTGTAATAATAAGTACCTATACAATTTGTCTGTTTAGCTAGCAGTATAATATACGTTAAGAGGACCAGCAGGTCAAAAAGCGTTAAACAACACAGAAAGGAATTTTGTTTTTTGTTATTATCTTGCCCCAATTATGAGCACATTCCTTTTAAGAGCCAAATGGCTACAGCGATTGGGCATGTTTTATTCAGAGCCTAGAGGGCTCCCAAGATGCACATTATTTGTTTAGAGCCTAGATGGCTCCAGTGTGCGCAGTATTGTCCTAGAGCCTGGAGGGCTCCCACGTTTTGGGCGCATTGTTATTCTCTGACATTCTAGACACAGGGCATTTGAGCCCCTTCTTGATGGCCAGTTGGCCAGGGTGACTGGTAGAGGTATATGGTGCAAGGCCCTAATGTGATTGATATATGCTTTAAATGTGGTGCTAGGAAATGTAATGCATCTAGTATGTTTTACCCACCCTGTGTTGCAACCTCTAGAGATGGTTTTACTTATGGAGGTTTGTGTTTGTGAGATTGTACTTCACTGTGAATTACACCCCTAAATGTGAGTTATACTTAGGAGCTTGGGTCTAATGTGTTTAGACTAGTGAGGAGATTGCCTACTGTATTTATACTGGTTAGGCCTAATGTGAGTTATGCGTAATGTGCAATGCCTTTATGCGTGTGATACCTCTAAATGTGTTTTCATGCTTAGGAGGTTGTTTTGCTTAGTATAGTTTATACTAGTGAGTTTAGGTGTCCCTGCGTGATCTATGCCTATGGTGATTTGTATTGCGTAGTGTGTACCTACCTTTTAGTGGTACTGGTTGTGTCCTAAAATTTGGTATTTGGTGCTACAGTTACTCTAAGTGCTATTTCTACTAAGTGCTCATCCTGACAGTGGCCCATGTGGCCCTCACCCGTGTAAATAATCACTTGTGAATATTGCCCGTGCCATTTGGCACAATGTATATTGTGTGATTACTCTTTGATGTGTTTTAAGAATACAAAAGGTTTTTTTAAATAACCTTGTGTGGAGTTCCTTTTGTAGTGTGCCTGGGATGTTGTTGCTGTGTGAGTGCGCTAATGCTTTACACATTGCCTCCGGGATAAGCCTGTCTGCTCGTGCCAAGCTACCAAGGGGGTGAGCAGGGGTTATCTTTGGCATGTAACTCCCTTGCCCGAACTAGAGGGTTGGTTTCTGCCTGGCTTTGGCGCAAGCCTTAGCCAAACAGAAATCCCAGTTCTAACATTGGTGATCAGCGGTGAGGATAAGTACTAAGCATGGGCGTAAAATCCGTTTTGCTCGCGGATTTTGCAAATTTTCGGTAAATTCGCAATCCGCGAACTCTCGCGAATTTGCCGAAAATCCGCAAATTCGCACGCAGCGGATTTTTTTGCTTGGTAATACAATATTGCGGCACGCGGCGTTCACTTACTGTCATTCAGCGTTTGCCGAGTTGTTTTTCTCGATATTTTGCGAGTGCTACGCCATTTTGGATCAGGAGTTTGGCGACCGCAATTACGTCATCGCGGCTTGCCACCTTGCACAGCGAGAGTTTGTCAACGTGAGTACGCCGTGATCACATATCGCTGGAGTTCGCAATTGCGAACACGTAGATGCGGCGGGCAGCAACAATCTCGCACTCGCGAAATTACAAAATTTGCAATTCTGCACAAGAAATCCACCAGCAAGCAGCATAAACCTTCTGAAAATTATGATTTTTATCAGAATAAGTCCTCAGGTTGACATTTGCCTGCACTTTTTTTTGCAAGGAGTCCATTTTGGGGTGGGGGTGGGCGGAAGGAAGTGCCCCATAGTCTCCAACTTCCTGTTCCTGTCCAGCAGGCTCCTCCCAGTGCTTTCTTCATGTGCTGGTCACTTTCATTCGGATCTTGACCTGGAAGGATTACTTTTTGTGGATGCTGCTGGATATTTGGATTTAAGGCCTTTTTGACTTTCTTTGGATCACTTTTGGATTAGAAATTTCACAAGTAAGTTTGTTTGGGGAATTACAGTTGCTGCAACTACAATTTTGGAATTTTCGATTTTTGGGCTGTTGTTGGGGCCTTTTGTCCAGGGGTAGTGAGTGGTGCATGGACTGAGTCTTTCTGTGGGGTCTCTTTAATGTAAACATCATGGAGGGCATGGATGGCATGGGATTGTGCTGGTTTTTGTGTGTTTTTCAATTTTTTTGGCTGCTGTTGGGGCCTTTTGCCCAGGGGTAGTGAGTGGTGCATGGGCCTAGACTTTCTGTGGGGTGTCTTGAATTTAAACTTCATTGAGGGCATGGATGGCATGGGATTGTGCTGATTTTTGTGTGTTTTTCAATTTTTTTGGCTGCTGTTGGGGCCTTTTGCCCAGGGCTAGTGAGTGGTGCATGGACCGAGTCTTTCAGTGGGGTCTCTTTAATGTAAACATCATGGAGGGCATGGATGGCATTGGATTGTGGTCATTTTTGTGTGTTTTTCGATTTTCTGGGGTGTTGATGGGGACTGGCCATGTGGGTGGGGGCAAGGGGCCATTTTGAATGCAGGCAGTGTTCTCAGGTCTGCACCCATTTTGCCTAGCTTTCATCCATTATGCCCAGGGGTAGTGAGTGGTGCATGGGCCTAGTCTTTCTGTGGGATGTCTTGAATTTAAACATCATTGAGGGCATGGATGGCATGGGATTGTGTTGATTTTTGTGTGTTTTTCGATTTTTTTGGCTGCTGTTGGGGCCTTTTGCCCACGGCTAGTGAGTGGTGCATGGACTGAGTCTTTCTGTGGGGTCTGAAGGACCAGGTTTTAGAACCTAGTGGAGTCAGGGAAAACGCCCGATGCCTTCGAGTTCCCCTGCCTTGGCTAACAGAGACATGAGACAGAGATCTACGAAGCACAACACAGGTGGTTCGCTAGAGACTGCACAAATTCAATGAGCCGAGCATGGTCTTTTATGCCAAAAATCACATTCCAAAGGTGGCATGGGTTACACACAAACTCGCCAATCAGATAGTGACATTTCAAACATATCGCATGACGACAATCCCATTTTCCGTTGTCCAGCCCACCAGAAATGACCAATCACATTCCAATTTCTTGTTCGATCAGGCCGGACAAACCCATCATAAAACCTCAACCCAAATCAGTAATCATGTCGTAAAGGAAGGAGCAGAAACAGATTGGAAACAAGATAGAAAAGTGGGTGCAGTGTGCTGTAAACTTCGGTACGTCCTGCTCTTTGATCTTTATCTGACCAGCTGCATAACAAGGAACTGGCTCAACGATGTCAGCCTCGGGCAAGGGAGTCAGTTCGGCCAGGTCATTCAGAAGTCAGCTAAGGTGTACGTGTCCCAAAGACTCGTTCGGCCGTAGTCATCGGCCTATGTGAGGGCAACCACACAAAATGGCTGCCGTACACAAAGTGGAACCCAAGGGTTCAAACGAAATCCCTAAATACATAGTGTTCTCATTGATCGATTAATGCGAAAACACTTGTACATACCGCACTCGTGATTTGCGGTCCGCTGACACCAAAATCATCTATTTCTGACAACCTTGATTGAACGGGTTCGGAACCACCGAACCAGACCCTCAATCTACGGAACTACAGACCCTCCTTTTGCACTTACATAGGCAACAAACCCAAACTCATGTCGGTCTGAATCAAGGTCTATCATGATCAGATCATCGATATATTGCTGTAGCATCATCCTAGTACTTAGTTCCTCTCTCTGGACAGGTCTCCTTGCACACGAAGTAGCACAGAGGCCACAAATAGCAAGAACACACTGTACACAGAGACAGAACAGGAAAAGGATAGCTAAGACCATCCCAATGACCATCAGATTCTCCCATCCCCAAGCGGATATCAATCCCTAGCACCATCCCATCAATGACCAATCTCCTTTATCCAAATGGACAGAATCGGAGATTCTATGTAATTTGGAAATGGCCTGGAAGACTGTTGGAGCGTTGTCTGGAATGAAAACGCAGCAGCTCAATTGAATCAGTCTACATACTCCACCTCGGTCTGCTAGTATGACATCAAGGGCAACCCTATTCTGAAGTGTCATAAGTCTATCCGACTGGAGCTCAGCAGTCAAGTTACAAAGGGCACCGGCAGTTTCAACTATGGTGGACTCAACCACTCTCGTCAACTGGCCAATTTCTTGTTCGATCAGGCTGGACAAACCCATCATAAAACCTCAACCCAAATCAGTAATCATGTCGTAAAGGAAGGAGTAGAAACAGATTGGAAGCAAGATAGAAAAGTGGGTGCAGTGTGCTGTAAACTTCGGTACGTCCTGCTCTTTGATCTTTATTTGGCCAGCTGCTTAACAAGGAACTGGCTCAACGAGGTCAGCCTCGGGCAAGGGAGTCAGTTCGGTCAGGTCATTCAGAAGTCAGCTAAGGTGTACGTGTCCCAAAGACTCGTTCGGCCGTAGTCATCGGCCTATGTGAGGGCAACCACACAAAATGGCTGCCGTACACAAAATGGAACCCGAGGGTTCAAACGAAATCCCTAAATACATAGTGTTCTCATTGATCGATTAATGCGAAAACACTCGTACATACCGCACTCGTGATTTCCGGAAAGCTTACACCAAAATCGTCTATTTCCGGCGACCTTTATTGAACAGGTTCGGAACCACCGAACCAGACCCTCAATCTACGGAACTACAGGCCCTCCTTTTGCCCTTACATAGGCAACAAACCCAAACTCATGTCAGTCTGAATCTAGGTCTATCATCATCAGATCATCGATATGTTGCTGTAGCATCATCCTAGTACTTAGTACCTTTCTCTGGACAGGTCTCCTTGCACACGAAGTAGCACAGAGGCCACAAATAGCAGGAGCACACTGTACACAGAGACAGAACAGGAAAAGGATAGCTAAGACCATCCCAATGACCATCAGAATCTTCCATCCCCAAGCGGATATCAATCCCTAGAACCATCCCATCAATGACCAATCTCCTTTATCCAAATGGACAGAATCGGAGATTCTATGTAATTTGGAAATGGCCTGGAAGACTGTTGGAGTGTTGTCTGGAATGAAAACGCAGCAGCTCAATTGAATCAGTCTACATACTCCACCTCGGTCTGCTAGTATGACATCAAGGGCAACCCTATTCTGAAGTGTCATAAGTCTATCCGACTGGAGCTCAGCAGTCAAGTTACTAAGGGCACCGGCAGTTTCAACTATGGGGGACTCAACCACTCTCGTCAACTGGCGAATATTCCTGCTGTTAGCCATCGGTCCCCAGAACGGCAGAAAACCCTTAAAGAAATCTCCCAACTCTTGCCCTGCAGTGTCTTCCTGACTGAAGACACCTCTAGCAACTCTCGTCTTATGGTAATCTGCCGCAGCTGTAAAAGTGGGAGGCAACAGGAAGGAAACAAAACATGTGCCCAAAAAATCAGGGGGAAACCATGTATATTCTTTATCGTAGCAGACAAAATAAGTACCCTTAGCGGCTAGAAATGCCGGGGAAGTCTGAGACGTAAATACATACGTGTCAGTACAAATGCTCTTCCCTAGCTGAGCTCTCGGATTCTCCCCACCGAGACCAGGAAGACCGTCACCCAGGCCCTCGTCACCAGCCGACTGGACTACGGCAACGCCCTCTACGCCGGGACCACCGCCAAGCTCCAGAAGAGACTCCAGCGGATCCAGAACGCCTCAGCCAGACTCATCCTCGACATCCCACGAACCATCCACATCTCCGGACATCTGCGAGACCTTCACTGGCTCCCCGTCAACAAAAGAATCACCTTCCGCCTCCTCACCCACGCACACAAAGCCCTACACGACCAAGGCCCGAGCTACCTCAACAGCCGAGTCAACTTCTACGCTCCCAAACGCCACCTCCGATCAGCCAACCACGCCCTCGCCGCCGTCCCCCGCATCCGAAGAGCGACTACAGGAGGAAGGTCCTTCTCCCACCTGGCCGCCAAGACCTGGAACTCCCTCCCGACCGACCTGCGCCTGACCCAAGACCACCTCTCCTTCAGGAAGAAGCTGAAGACCTGGCTGTTCGAGCAGTAGCGGCCCCCCCCCCCAGCGCCTTGAGACCCCACGGGTATGTAGCGCGCTTTATAAGTGTCACTGATTGATTGATTGATTGATTGATTACCCTGCAGACAATAGCGACCCTGATGGGGCACTATCCAAATCGGTGGAGAACTTTTCGCTTGCTGGTTAACACTCAGACTAACTCCATATCCAGTACGTTCCAACCAATGTAGGCTTGTGTCTCATCTCTCGGAATAGTCTCATACAAACTAATCCCTCTAATCATATCGACTATACCCTTGACCAGAGCACTATTCTTCGGGTTGTCTTTCACTGAACGTTGGGGATAGACACTATGCAGACCCTCCAGTTTATCGCGATTTCGCGATTCACGAAAAAATCGCGAAATCGACAGACTACCGCGATGGCCGCGATAATAACCATATTGGCCGCGATATTTTACAAAAAAGTGTCTCTACCGGGAGACAGCAAAACAAACAATCAAACATTACCTTTTATTAGCTGTGCGCCGCCCCCCGCCGCTCGTGTTTGTCAGCAGCTTCCCGGGAGGGACGCACACAGACAGTCAGTTTTTGAGCTGATGAGTGGGGAGCGGATTGCGGCGCTGTTGGCACGATTCAAAAGGATTGTTCTGTGAGGAGAAAAAACGTTTGCGAATCGGGTGCTTAATAGCAAGTTGAAAGCAATGAATCCAACTTGTTTAATTCCCAGCAGCACAGAGAGCCGTCATCATCGCTCAAACAGGGGTTTGGATAAATGTCTTTCAGATTCGGGCCACCCCCCCGGACAGATAAGTGATTGGCCTCATTTGTTCTTTCAAACTAACCCCAGGTGATGAGAAAGACTCTCAGACTTGAGATGACTTGTCATTACAGGCCTCCAATAAAACGTGATGGCAGCGCCCTGCTGATGCGAGGACACTCTATGCAGACCAGGCGGCACCTCCATGTTGGGTAAAAGGGCTTCAGCCCCCCTCCCCCGTGGTGGGGCAGAACCCGATGTACTTGCATCAGGGAAACTGATGGCTACAGTTAAAACAGTGGTAGCTGAAATGTTATAGGTAAGTTCAGTGCAGGATGATTAAAGCAATCAAGGTCAAACATTATGATATTTGAATCAGTTTGCCCAGTGGATCTCACATACAGTACTTTGGTACCGGAGTTCAGTCTTTCCTGGAAGCGGCCTCGTTTCTCCTTCTGAGGTGGTTAAGGGGGTTTAGGTGATTGCAGTATTGAGGCCGAATGACAGTAGGATTAGTGAAAAGGACGTACACACAGAGGCCCTCATGCAAGGTTTGCAGTCAATTGCATACGTTTTTATGGGTTCCAGTGAATCATAGAAGTGCGCACATACTCTCTGTGTGTATCATGATTACTCTCTTTTCATTACTAGGCGTTCTAGAAAGGACACAAAGAAAAAAGAATGACAGATATGTACATTAAAATGTATTTAGTGTTAAATAGGGATTAATTAAATAGGCTTCTCAAATTGATAATCATCAATCATCTAAAATACTATTTAATCGGTAATTAATGACTTATGTGTTTTTCTTTTCTGTATTTCTATTATAGATTCCGAAATGCCGCCAAAACTTTTTCAACCTTCTTTTATGCTTAGGTCTCATAAATATATATTCTCCAGAAAATGAACTTTCTTCCATTTTCCCAACCATAGTTCCAAAACACGTTATGAAAAAACAGGGTTAGACCCAATAAAGTCAATGGGGACCTGGGTAACAATTAGAATGAAAGGAAGGGGTCCTCAGACATAGAACAAAGAAATTTACAAGTTCATTCTGTTGTATTAATTCAAAAAAACAAAGTTATTAGATGCAAAAGAGAATTTATTTCAAAATTGCATACACATCCTATTCAATTGGATTTGAATTCATATTATATTCAACAAGTTTCTGAGCATGTGTGTGCCCACATTCACAACAGGGAGGGGTGAAGTGAAGGAAGTGTCAAGGGTGGGATAGACGTGGTCTGAATCATTCAGTGACAAATCTTATTCTTATTCTGAAAAATATGTACAAGTGGTCCCTTAAAGTAAAGGCCACATCATGAGGCTCCTAAAGAGTCCAAATTGTAGCTGGCAAAATAGGCCTAACTCCATTAGAGCGATAAGTGCCTAGATTGGGACCGGAGTTGGTCTGCGGTTGTGTAGTCGTCTACGTTTCGACCCAAATAGACAGTAGGATGCTTTTCCTTACGGACGGGTCTTCATCAGGACAAAGAGTTGTGGGTGGGCAAACTCCTAGGGAACAATTAAAAACTAATTAGAAACACACCCATTCCGTTATGAATTCAAAAGAGGGTGGAACAAGATGAACAGTTAAAAATACCGTGTTGTCTTTCTATATCTGATTCCTACATTGTTAAGTTAAACAATAGTCAAAAGACTAGTTCTCACCTTCCGCCTGGGCGAGAGGGTGTGATCAACTACAGGATATTCGTCATCCGGAGTCAAGATTGGTAACTGTAGATAACCAGATTGTTTCTACAGTTTATTCTGATGTCAACTAATACAAACGAGAGTTAAACAGTAAAGTGAGATTATAAGGCATCCCTTTTCTTAGATTGCAAAAAACACTAGGCTGGTGGAAACAGTAAAGAGCATATTTTGAGAGATGCCACATTATGGTTTTACCTAATAGCCTCTGAACGTGCGAGTCTTATCGATTTCTGACAAAGTTCCTTATCAGTAGATTTGGATTTTCCGCCTACAAAACGAGAAAGGTTATTTATCTGCAAAAGGATGCTATTTTGACTATTTTGACATGATGTCTAAAGGAATGCACCCGTGGAGGGCTTACCACTATCATCTAGTTTGTGGGGTGAATAGAAATGACTTTGCGTGACCGGCGCCCCTGAGTCGCTGCTTCTGTGTTTCAAACTATTCCATGAAGAGTAACTACGAATTCATGAGAGAAGCCTGGATGTGAAAAGGAGAACATTTTTCAATTTTTTTTAAAAAACCGCTGTTACTCGGGAGAAGGGTATTCACTCTGTTATAGAAACGTTTTAAAACAGAAAGTAACTACTGGTAAACATCTTATAGGACTTACCACTAATATTTAGTAAAGTCTGGCCATCAAAATGGAATCTGCCTGTGATTAATTATTCCAGTCTGTCGTGTTCGAGAATAGGTTTAACTTGAAATTGGTAACCGAAACCCTAATAATACTTAAACAACAAAAACACAGAATGTCCATTACTAATCATTGCTTACTATATCTAAGCCGAAAAACTGGCTATAAATGGTCCTAATTAAAAAAGTTACCGCTTTTCTGTTGAGGGATGAAAACATCTATCAGGTGGAAAAATAGTGGATTGTGCCTGAGGATTAATGAGAAAGAAAAAGGAGTAATCCATTTCTATTATAATTACGCCACAATTTCAATTATGAAGAGCCTTATTACAAAAACTTTTACCTTCAATGGTTGATGGCTATTATTGAAGGAAGACTGGGTCCTACGCAGTGTTTACAGCCTCCTACCGGAAAATGAAAACAAACAACCCAGGGCTCTGTGAGATTTGTTCGCGATCTTGCCGCATTTATTTATATGAGCCAGGCGCATGCAGTAATTACCATAAGACGTCCACCAGTACGTCCAAAATCTCATCATGGGGTGCTCAGTGTTCAGTTTCCTAAACGCGGGACTGGCATTTCCTTCCCGTGTACGGCTCCGGTTGTTTCTCTGTATACCGAAGCCTCAAGACTAACCCTTCCTGGTTGGTTTTGGATGGGCGGAGCCTCGTACCATCAGGGTAGAAAAAAGACTCTACCCGTTTGGGAACTTGTAGTCCAGGTAACCCTCGAGATTTAGAACTACAAATTGTTTTTCTATTTATATTATTCATTAGTAGATTTGGCGTAGAGCTATTCAGTCTTTTTTGCTGCTGGTTATATATAAAATAAATTCCCAGATCTATCTAAAAGGTCAAACTCTTTGCCAATCTCGATGTTCGTTTGTTAAGCATTTTACCATTAGAATTTTCTTTATATTGAGTGCACTTATCTCACAGGATAGTGTATACTCATCAATACAATAATACAAGAAGATACATTCTATACAGGTGCAAATGCATATAAAAAAGATTTTGTCAACATTATATTGCGTATTCTTGCCTTATTATACATTTAAGTACATGCCAAATGCGAACAAAAAATTATATATAAATGAGTGCACTTATCGCGTAGGATAGTGAAAACTCAAACAGTTTACGCATAGTATAGTTGAAAAGGAAAGGGAAATTCTCAACTCTCATTTGTATAATTTAGAAAAAAGCTAGACATGTTACCCTACAGATTTGCTAATTGCGCAAAACTATTTTCAGATTCATTAAGTCCCTCGGCTACAGAGTTAAAGATGTAAATCCATTTAAGTTCTCTGATATTCAGAATATTGGATAAATCTCCGCCCCTTGGGCCTAGTGTGACATGTTCCAAAACTACCCATTTCAATGATTCAGGCAAATGGTTGTGTTTGGTGCAATGTTCAACTAGAGGTGCCCCAGGTACCCTGCATCTGATTTAGCTGCAATGTGAAAGGAACCTTACTTTTACGCGCTGTTGTGTCTGACCTACGTATATGAGATCACATGGACAGATTATTCCATAGATCACATTTGTGGTGTTGCAGTTCGTGTGATGTTTATGTGTATGTCGATGGTTTTTGAACACAAAGTCTTTAGATTGGATGGTCGAGGGGCAAGCCTTACATTTACCACATCTATAGTGTCCAACTATCCGTGGTTGTTGCCAACATGAGGCAATGGTAGGTTCTGGTGGGTACTCTAAAAATGATGAAACTACATAGTCTTTTACATTCCTGGCCTTTTTAAAGGCATGCATCGGTACATTTGTTAAATCCAGATCCTTAGCAATAAGGCCCCAATGTTTATTTATAACCTTCTTGATTGAGTTGCTCTTCGTAGAGAAGGTAGTAACGCAAATCATGCGTTCTTCTGATTGGCTGTTGCGTTCTGACGGTTCAAGAAGTATTTCACGGTGGCAGAACCAAGCTCTTTTTCTAGCGCGTTTGATCAGCCGCTTCGGATAACCTCTTTCTATTAAGCGTTCCATCAAAATCTCCGATTGTAGCATATAGTCTTCTTTTTTGCTACAGTTCCTTCGGACACGCAAGAACTGTCCATAGGGCAAGTTGTCTTGAATGCTCCTAGGATGGTGGCTGGAATACTGCAACAGTGAATTCCGTTCTGCAGGTTTTCTGAACAAGGTGGTGTGTAGTGTGCCTCCCTCTGCCACTAGCGTAATGCCGAGAAAATGGTACGAGGCCCCGCCCATCCAAAACCAACCAGGAAGGGTTAGTCTTGAGGCTTCGGTATACAGAGAAACAACCAGAGCCGTACTGGTGGATGTCTTAAGGTAATTACTGCATGCGCCTGGCTCATATAAATAAATGCGGCGAGATCGCGAACAAATCTCACAGAGCCCTGGGTTGTTTGTTTTCATTTTCCGGTAGGAGGCTGTAAACACTGCGTAGGACCCAGTCTTCCTTCAATAATAGCCATCAACCATTGAAGGTAAAAGTTTTTGTAATAAGGCTCTTCATAATTGAAATTGTGGCGTAATTATAATAGAAATGGATTACTCCTTTTTCTTTCTCATTAATCCTCAGGCACAATCCACTATTTTTCCACCTGATAGATGTTTTCATCCCTCAACAGAAAAGCGGTAACTTTTTTAATTAGGACCATTTATAGCCAGTTTTTCGGCTTAGATATAGTAAGCAATGATTAGTAATGGACATTCTGTGTTTTTGTTGTTTAAGTATTATTAGGGTTTCGGTTACCAATTTCAAGTTAAACCTATTCTCGAACACGACAGACTGGAATAATTAATCACAGGCAGATTCCATTTTGATGGCCAGACTTTACTAAATATTAGTAGTAAGTCCTATAAGATGTTTACCAGTAGTTACTTTCTGTTTTAAAACGTTTCTATAACAGAGTGAATACCCTTCTCCCAAGTAACAGCGGTTTTTTAAAAAAAATTGAAAAATGTTCTCCTTTTCACATCCAGGCTTCTCTCATAAATTCGTTGTTACTCTTCATGGAATAGTTTGAAACACAGAAGCAGCGACTCAGGGGCGCCGGTCACGCAAAGTCATTTCTATTCACCCCACAAACTAGATGATAGTGGTAAGCCCTCCACGGGTGCATTCCTTTAGACATCATGTCAAAATAGTCAAAATAGCATCCTTTTGCAGATAAATAACCTTTCTCGTTTTGTAGGCGGAAAATCCAAATCTACTGATAAGGAACTTTGTCAGAAATCGATAAGACTCGCACGTTCAGAGGCTATTAGGTAAAACAATAATGTGGCATCTCTCAAAATATGCTCTTTACTGTTTCCACCAGCCTAGTGTTTTTTGCAATCTAAGAAAAGGGATGCCTTATAATCTCACTTTACTGTTTAACTCTTGTTTGTATTAGTTGACATCAGAAAAAACTGTAGAAACAATCTGGTTATCTACAGTTACCAATCTTGACTCCGGATGACGAATATCCTGTAGTTGATCACACCCTCTCGCCCAGGCGGAAGGTGAGAACTAGTCTTTTGACTATTGTTTAACTTAACAATGTAGGAATCAGATATAGAAAGAAAACACGGTCTTTTTAACTGTTCATCTTGTTCCACCCTCTTTTGAATTCATAACGGGATGGGTGTGTTTCTAATTAGTTTTTAATTGTTCCCTAGGAGTTTGCCCACCCACAACTCTTTGTCCTGATGAAGACCCGTCCGTAAGGAAAAGCATCCTACTGTCTATTTGGGTCGAAACCTAGACGACTACACAACCGCAGACCAACTCCGGTCCCAATCTAGGCACTTATCGCTCTAACGGAGTTAGGCCTATTTTGCCAGCTACAATTTGGACTCTTTAGGAGCCTCATGATGTGGCCTTTACTTTAAGGGACCACTTGTACATATTTTTCAGAATAAGAATAAGATTTGTCACTGAATGATTCAGACCACGTCTATCCCACCCTTGACACTTCCCTCACTTCACCCCTCCCTGTTGTAAATGTGGGCACACACATGCTCAGAAACTTGTTGAATATAAGATGAATTCAAATCCAATTGAATAGGATGTGTATGCAATTTTGAAATAAATTCTCTTTTGCATCTAATAACTTTGTTTTTTTGAATTAATACAACAGAATGAACTTGTAAATTTCTTTGTTCTATGTCTAAGGACCCTTCCTTTCATTCTAATAGTTCCAAAACAGGCAGTCATTTTGCTTTAAAAAAACCTGTGATGACGGACCTGGGAATCAGCATTGCAATAACTCACCATCTACAAGCTTCTGTGGGTGTTATACGCAAATGGGGTGAAGTTTCTGCATACTTGTACGAAAGTGAATTATTATTTGTAGTGAACAAGTGCACAACCACAAAGGATAAGGTCACCACCTGCTAGATGTTACTTAAATTAAATTAAATAAACTTAGGCTCAATCCCTAACAACGTGATGCAAAACGGACAGGCGTAAATCAAAGACAATGTGAAGAGAATTGAAGCAGTGCAAAAAAGTAGAATAAGTCCTACAAAATACAATAAAACTCCACAACCGATTTTAAGCTAAAGAAAAACAAATATGAGTGAAATAAGCTCAAAACAACAAAAACACAGCAATGGGAAATGGAGACATGAATTTTTAAAGAATTATAGTGAACAAGTGCCAAGAAAAATAAAGTGCCCCATGTAAGTCAGTGGTCACAGTAGACTCAGACCAAAGTGTATTTTCAGCCCGAGTCATATACACCAGTGAATTGGTCCAGGTGAAAGTCTGAAAGTAAAAAAGTTCTAAAAAGTTTCTAAGTCGTTCTTCAGAAATGGGTTTTGTTACTTTACTGAAGAAAAATGTTGACTTTTTTTTATAATTCCCAGCACAAAATGGGACTTTGGCACTTTTTCAGATGAAAAATCCTCTCTTCATGGGGCATTGTTAAAAGTGGAATGCCACCTTTATTCCCAGTGGCTGGATACCTGATGCAGTATGGTGCTGCTGGTTCTCTGGAGGCTTCTCTCTGAAAAAGTTCTTACAGTGAGAATCAGCCATTCCAGATTGCCTAATCAAAGTGGAATACTCTGCTAAAACAGTTTCCATTGATTTAAGGCTGCAAATGAATGCTTATGAGTAAAATAAAGTGCCGCTAAAATGCCGCTAAATTTCCATATTTGTGCCGCTAAATTTCCATATTTGTGCCGCTAAATTTGCGAATCCATGCCGCTATATCCTGGGGGTCTGACTATGGGCATAGATAAACATCGTTCTTTAAGCCCAAAAAGAACCATTCAAACTAAAAGGCAAAACCAAGTACGGAATACCTTTATCGGTCGTATGGGGCATTAGACCACAAATCCAACAATTTGTCGTATTCATCACTAACTGGTGTTGGTGCAAAAGTTGAATAAAGGAATTATTGGCAAATTCCAGTCCTTTAACTACCTCATGTTCAGGCAAAGGGTGAAAAGAATGAGAATAAATAGTAGGTGGAGGTGTAGGTTGCACAGTGGGAATAAACGTCACTTTAAAAGAAAATGTCACATATCCAATTAAAAATATCATTAAACTCAATAGCAAAAACAAACACAGTATTAAAAATCTTTTCCGTGTGATTAGCTTTTGTATCTTATTCTTGAAATTCATTGTCCTTACAGGTCTCTCCAACTCAAAGAAATCCATCCTAACTAAATATGCTGCTCGCGATGGTAGGGTGTTCTATGCTAAGGAATGCCTCTGTCAACCCAGGGCAACTCCCTTAGGCCAACCAGAACCTTCGACCTAGTGTCTCAGGCTTGCACTCCAAAGACTTATCAACCGCGACCCTACAGCTGAACCCGCATGGCGGTTCGAAAAACAAAAATGAGTAGATCCTCGGTGGAGAGTTAACCTGTAAACAGAAAAATCATAAAAAACTTCATTATTCTTTATTAGTCCCACGACTCTTGGTCGCAAATTATAACATTCTTTTCCAGGTAATGTTTGTTCTTTGAACAAAAGCTCAGGCTCAGTAGTGTTCAATCGATTCAAAGGAAGCACAGCTTCTTGTAAAAGATCGTCACTTTCTTTCTCAGAGTTTGTACCAATCAGACGGGCATCGCTGAATGGCAAAAATCGTGGCACAGTTTCTGTTTCAGAGTCTGGAAGTCCTTCCTGGACCCACCGGTCATACGGTAAGGGCAATGGTGCCCGCTTGCAGTCTACGCCGTGGATCCAGTGTTTCTTGCCTGAGAACTAGATGTGGTCCTGTCCAACGGGGCTGATCGTTCTTGTTCCGCTGGAAGTTTTTGGTGAGAACCCAGTCACCGGGTTTGATGGCGTGCCCTGGATCCTCAGAAGCTTGTGGCAGACTCTCATAAACCTGTTGGTGTAAAACACGCAGTTTAGCCATCAGTTTGTGCAAGTAATCAAGCAACACAGGATACTAGAGGTCACTAAACATTGTTGGTCTTGGCACGCCCCAAATATTCGCCGGGCGACCAAACACAACCTCATAAGGACTCAAACCCATTCGCGAATGCACAGTCATTCTTGTGGACAGGAGAGCTAAAGGCAAAGCATCTGGCCATTGTAAACCAGTGCTCGCTTGGATTTTGGCCAACTTTAACTTTAGAGTGCCATTATAGCACTCGACTAAACCAGCTGATTGGGGGGGATTTGCAGCGTGGAACTTCTGCCGGATTCCTAATTCCTCACATACTCTCTTCATTACTTGACCCACAAATTCACTCCCATTGTCACTCCAGATAATTCTCGGCAAACCAAATCTAGGGAAAAATTCGTTGATTAGGGCTTTTGCTGTGGACAAGGCAGTATTGTCCTTCAAAGGATAAGCTTCCACCCATCTAGAGAAGGAGCAAACAAACACCAAAACATATTTCAGGTTGTTGCACCTCTCCATGTGGATGAAATCTAGCTGCAAAGCCTAGAACGGATACGTAGGAGGAGCAAAATGACCAGCTGGTGTTGGAGTTCCCTTACCAGGATTGTACATCAAACACACCATACAGTTCTTAACCAAATTTTCTGCACATTTGGGAATTCCCGCATTCTGCCAAACCGGAGCCAACAACTTACAAATCCCTTTCACGCTGATATGTGCCATCCCATGAGCCATTGTAACAACTGGAAGCACATACGCGTCAGGCAACAACCATCTTTGATGCTCAGACAAATCAGTCCAACAACCATTCAAGTCCAATCTACCCTTACTTTCTCTCCATTTATTCAACTCTTTCTCTGTTGCTTCAGCTTGGATGGATTTCACACTCTCAATCGTATCTTCACACATACTTTTCTCTGGAACCCATCTCGCCGGACCTGCAACATACATTCGGCTCATCACATTTCTCGCAGTTTCTTTTGCAACTTCATCCGCAAACGCATTTCCGCGACCAACATCCTCCGTAACTTTCTTATGGGCACTGCATTTCACAATCGCTACTTGCAACGGCAAAGTAAGTGATTCAGGGAGTTCATTCACCAACTGCCCATGCTGAATCTTCGTACCATGCGAAGTCAAAAACCCACGTTCACGCCATAAACGTCCAAAGCTATGAGCCACACCAAACGCATACTGGCTGTCAGTATACACATTCACTCGTTTTCCTTACGCCAACACACATGCTCTCGTTAATGCAATCAACTCTGCTGCTTGCGCTGAATTATGTGGGATACGTGCAGCTTCAACAATCGTATGCAAAGTCGTAACAGCATATGCCGCAGTCGTATCACCATTCGGCAACTTAAAGCATGAACCATCAACCCACAAAGTACCATCACACTCTGGAAGATGAGTATCCCTAAGGTCTATTCTCCCTTTCGTTTCTTCCTCAGTTCTCAGAAAACAATCATGCTGTTCTGTGTAATTATCTGTGTTAGGGTAGCCCTCTTTCTATGGCCATGCAGTCACATCACATGACCTACCTGGCTTGTGGTTAAAAGATGTGCACGCCCCTGCGTCCTTGCTTGGTTTCGATCTGGCGTTGGGATCCACTTCCGGGTCTGGCTCTTTGTGGAAGCTGCGCTTCTTTGGTTTCCTGTGACTCACAGGCTTGTGAGTCATTTGTCATGTTATCCTTTGACTTTTTCCTGTTCCGTGCCTGAACTGCCTCCGTCCCCTTTCTTTTCCCTTTCTCCCTTGTGGACTTGTGATTTCTGGCCTGACACCTTAGCGTCTCCCTGACGTTCGAGTGTATTAGGCTTATCGGGTCTCCGATACCCTTTCTCCAGACCTTTGTCCCCCCTACCACCCCTGGTCTTGGACTTCCGTGGAGTAAGCGCTGTGGATAACGGCTTGCCGAGGAGCTCCGTTTAGCTAAGCGGTCCTGCATCGGCAGCTTCCGGATCGTCTTGCAGCCTATCCACTTCGTTGTGTGCGACTTTGGACCTTTTTGGCGTTCAGTGAACTGTGTGGATGGCGGCTGCCGTCTTACGATTGTGCCTTTGATTCCCTTCAAGCTCCTGAGAGTTACCGGGACGTTGAGTGATTATGGTTTTTTTTTATGTCGGACTATAGTGATTTTTTTCCTCTATTTTCTTCTATACCTTGAGATGATCTGTGGAGTGTTTTTTACTTCACAATACTTATTGGATGTGCTCGTCTGCCAATACAAAGGATTAGGAGAACCTTCCCAGTGGGACTACGCTGCTATTAAGCATTGGTAAGAGTTGTGTTTATGTTGTTTGCGACAGCTTGGTCATAGACGGAGGGGTGTCTTGGGGTATCTCTGGGGGAGTGGGAACACTAGAGAGTAATCAGGTGTTCTTTGTTGTTTCTCCAGGTGCAGACCTATTGTAACCACGATATACTGGGGTGGTCCAAACAGACGTTCATCGTTCTCCAGGATCTTTATTTCCTCCCTCTCCCTGTGCTCAGCAGTTTGCTCACTGGGTACTTATCAGTAAGTTGATGTTGGGTGTAGGAGGTGGGTTGGGCCATACGTCGCTCCCGCAGCGTTCTGGGCAAGGGTGAATCCCGACAATCTGCCTCAACTGAAATCGGCAACAACGTGGCTGGATTCAACGTGTTGCATCATTTCATGTGCACATGACTCGCTAACAAGGTCTACTCATAACCCGACAACCGAGCACTAGTTAAGTGCTGTGTCTTGGTACGGTTCAACAAGGTATCCACTGCATGTGGAACCATTACGACTAACGTGTTGTCCATAACCAAACCAGCAGACTGTCGAATTGAAACAGCCGCTGCCGCTGTAGCTCTCAAGCAACTCGGCTAATGTAAACATCACCGAGGGCATGGATGGCATTGGATTGTGGTGATTTTTGTGTGTTTTTCGATTTTTTGAGGTATTGATGGGGACTGACCATGTGGGTGGGGGCCATTTTGAGTGCTGGTACAGGCGGGCCCTAGCCATGTGCCTGGGAGCAAGGGGCCATTTTGAATGCAGGCAGTGTTCTCAGGCCTGCACCCATTTTGCCTAGCTTTCATCCATTATGCCCAGGGGTAGTGAGTGGTGCATGGGCCTAGTCTTTTTGTGGGGTGTCTTGAATTTAAACATCGTTGAGGGCATGGATGGCATGGGATTGTGCTGATTTTTGTGTGTTTTTCGATTTTTTTGGCTGCTGTTGGGGCCTTTTGCCCAGGGCTAGTGAGTGGTGCATGGACTGAGTCTTTCTGTGGGGTCTCTTTAATGTAAACATCATGGAGGGCATGGATGGCATTCGATTCTGCTGCTTTTTCTGTGTTTTTTGATTTTTTTGGCTGCTGTTGGGGCCTTTTTTCCCAGGGGTAGTGAGTGGTGCATGGGCCTATTCTTTCTGTGGGGTGTCTTGAATTTAAACATCATTGAGGGCATGGATGGCATGGGATTGTGCTGATTTTTGTGTGGTTTTCGATTTTTTTGGCTGCTGTTGGGGCCTTTTGCCCAGGGCTAGTGAATGCTGCATGGGCCTATTCTTTCTGTGGGGTCTCTTTAATGTAAACATCATGAAGGGAATGGATGGCATTGGACTGTGGTGATTTTTGTGTGTTTTTCGATTTTTTGGGGTGTTGATGGGGATTGGCCATGTGGGTGGGGGCCGTTTTGAGTGCTGGTACAGGCAGGCCCTGGCCATATGCCTGGGAGCAAGGGGCCATTTTGAATGCAGGCAGTGTTCTCAGGCCTGCACCCATTTTGCCTAGCTTTCATGCATTATGCCGAGGGGTAGTGAGTGGTGCATGGGCCTAGTCTTTCTGTGGGGTGTCTTGAATTTAAACATCATTGAGGGCATGGATGGCATGGGATTGTGCTGATTTTTCTGTGTTTTTCGATTTTTTGGGCTGCTGTTGGGGCCTTTTGCCCAGGGCTAGTGAGTGGTACATGGACTGAGTCTTTCTGTGGGGTCTCTTTAATGTAAACATCATGGAGGGCATGGATGGCATTGGATTGTGCTGATTTTTCTGTGTTTTTCGAATTTTTGGGGTGTTGATGGGGGACTGGCCATGTGGGTGGGAGACATTTTGAGTACTGGTACAGGCAGGCCCTGACCATGTGCTGGGGGGCAAGGGGCCATTTTGAATGCAGGCAGTGTTCTCAGGCCTGCACCCATTTTGCCTAGCTTTCATCCATTATGCCCAGGGGTAGTGAGTGGTGCATGGGCCTAGTCTTTCTGTGGGGTGTCTTGAATTTAAACATCATTGAGGGCATGGATGGCTTGGGATTGTGCTGATTTTTCTGTGTTTTTCGATTTTTTTGGCTGCTGTTGGGGCCTTTTGCCCATGGCTAGTGAGTGGTGCAGGGGCCTAGTGTTTCTGTGGGGTGTCTTCAATTTAAACATCATTGAGGGCATGGATGGCATGGGATTGTGCTGATTTTTATGTGTTTTTCGACTTTTTGGGGTGTATAACTGAACTGATGTTCCTCTGTCTTTCATTGCTTTTAGGTGCTCAAGACTCAAGAGAACCACCAGTGCCAGGAAGAAGTCCTGCAGCGGTGTGTGTGTGCAGCATAACGTCACGCGACGTCACGTCTGGCCACAGACAACTCTGCAA
Organism: Lissotriton vulgaris; assembly: GCF_964263255.1. Classification (NCBI taxonomy): domain Eukaryota; kingdom Metazoa; phylum Chordata; class Amphibia; order Caudata; family Salamandridae; genus Lissotriton; species Lissotriton vulgaris. The sequence goes on from NW_028240879.1 coordinate 104,129, forward strand.
CTCGTGCAACTGCGGCCTGCTGTTCTGACCTCTGAAGAAGATGGCCCCAAAAAAAATTCCCCGTAGCTCCTCTAGCAAGAAAGTTGCCAGTAAGGAGCAGAAGAAGCAAGTTACCAAGGAGACTGGTAGGCCGCCCGCCACATTTTTTGGAATTAAAAAAAAGTACGCCTGCAGCAGCAGCGGGATCTGCTGGGGACCAAGCTGGGAGCAGCACCCCCGCTCCATTGGGCTCAGTGCCACCACCACCATGCCAACTTAAGTCCAAGCCCTTGAGTGCTGGAGAGGCAGCCAGTCTATTTGTTCAATCACCATCGACCAGTGATGTTGGCTCATCGCAAGAAAGTAGCAGCAATGTCCCTCAATCAACACAGGTTGTTGTAACTCATCTGACGAGTGTTGAACAACCACAGCCGCAACAATAACCACATGTGCAAGTACAAGCCCAAGTACATGTGGAAGGAGAGGCAGCGCAAGGAGATGCGCAAGCAGAGGTGCATGGAGGGGCACAAGTGCCCACAATAGTTGTTCCGCCCGAAGTAGGGGCACATCAAGAAATCGACATTCAAGCCGAGGTATCATTTGAGGAAGCCACTCCTCCTGATCATTCATTGTCTTCCACATCCCTAGCAAGGAAAAGATCAAGGATGGTGTCTACATCTTCTTCAAGCCCACCTCCTTCTGATGATACGGATCAAACTTGGGAACCACCACAGCCGTCTGAGAGTGAGGCACACCATGATCTGACAAAGGTAGCTAAGCGTAAAAGGAAGATCCCTGAAAGTCTCATAGTTATGGAGTGTGATAATGACGCTGAACAAGAAGTGGTGTATACTCCTGCTGATGAAGACTCTCACGACGATGACGCAGTCATCATAGACGTCACTACAGCCTTAGCGTGCATGCAGCAAACAGACGTTTTGACCCTAGCTCGAAAAGCTGCTGAGCGTGATGTTGTCGACGAGGAGGCAATGGGAACACCACCATCATTGGAGTTAACTAGTACACCACCACCTACCGCTTCCATATTTCTTTCTCGCCAGAAGGGACCTCCATCCACCTCGACCTCAAATAGTGGTGGTGCAAGTGCACAACGTAGTAAAGTTCGGCAACACACATCCTCCACTTCATCTGGCATTAGCAGCATGCCCACCACCAGTATTGCCTCCTCCGCCACCCACAGACATTTCAAGTCCGCAGTTTTGGACTTCTTTAGTGTTTGCCCAAAAAGGGAAAACATAGCCATTTGTAGCATTTGTAAGCTTGCAGTTAGTCGTGGTAAGTTTGGTACCAACTATGGTACCGGGGGCCAGAGAGGTCATCTTGAGAGACAGCACACTGTCCAATGGTTTGCGCACCTAAAGGAGATCAAGGAAGCCCGAATTGGAAGTCAACAAACTGTATACGTTGATGTTTCATCTGATGATGACAAGGAGGAAGAAGCGTCAAACACTTCACTTACACCCAGTACCCCTGTCAGGAGCACACCCCCTGTGAGCCACACTAAGAGTGCGGGAGAGAGTGAGACACCAATGCGAAAAAGTTCATCATGGAGCGTAACTGGGTCGAAGAAGTCATCCTCATCCCGTAAAATGGTCCAGCCCACCATTAGAACCATGTTGTTTTCAGAAGCCACATTCGATCGCAACCACCCACTGACGTGTCTGTATAACACTAAGCTGGCTAAATGCTAGCTCTGGACCTTCTCCCTTTTTCTTTTGTGGAAGGGGTTGGTTTTCTAGAATTAGTGGCAACGCTCAGCCCTAAATGGAAGGTTCCTAGCTGGTTCTATTTTGCCAGAGTTGCGTTTCCAGCACTACATGAAGATTAAGCATGAGCGGGAAATCGGTTACGCTCGTGGATTTTGCGGATTTTTGGGAAATCCGCAATCCGCGAATTTTGCAGATTTCCCGCAAAATCCGCAAAAAAAAATCCGCGAGCATAACGGGTTCAAAAGTTGAACCCCCACTCATGCAACTATTTTACAATGGGGCCAGCAAGCTGCCAGGGCCGTTGTAAAATAGTTACAAAGTTAGCTTGCACAGGAACCACTAGATAAAACGAAGCAGGTGCTGCTTTATTTTATCTAAGTGCTTCCTGTGCACGCTAACTTTGTAACTATTTTACAACTGCGCTGGCAGCTTGCTGGCGCCATTGTAAAATAGTTGCTGGCACAGCCTTACACAGGTCACTCAAGGGACCCCTGCGCCCTTCAGGGCGATTGCATAGTAACACACACATGGTCACTCGAACTAGTTGATGCTCAAATTCAGTGACTCATTCATTAGCCCAAAAACAATCATGAGCGTCTTCGAGGCTGGACAGGTGTGCCTCTTCCCAAATCTACCGTGGAAAATCAGCTGTGATGCTGGTAGAGGGCGGCCTTTGCATGGTCGCTCGAACTAGTTGATGCTCAAAATCAGTGACTCATTCATTAGCCCAAAAACAATCATGAACGTCTTCGAGGCGGGACAGGTGTGCCTCTTCCCAAATCTACTGTGGAAAATCAGCTGTGATGCTGGGTAGAGGCCTTTGCACCCTTGACTTTCATGAGCGTAATCCCCGTGCTGTACCTGTGACCAGGAGCTTCTTTCTCTTCATATAATTGTGTTTGCACGGGTTGCTGCAAGTTCGCACGCGTTTTGTACAATTTCGCAATTTGCAAAATTGTACAAAACCCTCGCGAACTTGCAGAAACCCATGCAAACATAAAAAAATAAAAAAAATCAGCAAATTCGCGAGAATTCGCGGATTTTGCGGATTGCGAGTTCGCAAATCCGCAAAATTCGCGAACGCGAGATTTGCAAAATTCGCCCATACTTAATGAAGATGTGCTGGAGGTGATTGGGGCAGCTTTGCAGAAGAGTGCAGTTCACACTATACATCTGACAACAGACATGTGGACCAGTGGCGCAGGCACTGATTACATGTGCATCACTGCACACTGGGTCTCTTTTTCAGGGGTTAAAGCAAAGCTAAACGCAGGTGTTGACCCGGACAACGTTTTTAAAGCTGCTCGGAAACATGCAACACTAGCCATGTTTGGCATGGAGACAAGTCATACAGGAGAAAACATTTTGAAGGAGTTTAACACAAAGGTCTTTCAATGGCTGTCCCCAAAAAAACGCAAGATTGGTTATGTTTCCACGGATAATGGCACCAATGTAGTTAAGGCCATGGATCTGGGTAAATATTTCAGAGTGCTGTGTTTGGCGCACTGTATAAACCTGGTTGTTAAAAAATTCTTGAGTGAAGAAAGTCCAGTGTGTGAGTTAGTGACCACCTGCCGAAGAATGTGCAACCATTTCAGCCATTCTTTTAAGGCCCGGAAGCATCTGAGGGGCCTGAGACATGAACGTCGAATGCCAGTGAAAGCACTCATACAGGAGGTGCCAACACGTTGGAACTCAACCTTCTACATGCTTGAGCGTCTGTATGAGCAGTTTACGGTACTCGATCAGTATTTCTTAACACTGGGTACAGATCTGAAGGACTTGAGGCTAGATGCGGCACAATGGGAGCTAGTTAAAAGCCTGACAGACATGCTTCGTCCTTTTGAGGTCTTCACGTGTGCAGTCAGCAGGGAGGACTGTAATTTAGGAAAAGCTATCCCATTGTTGCGCATGCTAGAGCACCAACTGAAGGCGGTGTCTTCTATGTTTGAAAAAGATGAAGAAAAGCAAGAATCTTTTGTTTTGGCGGAGAAATTATTACAGCGCCTACTTGGCGATGAACGTCTTCAAATGATCCACTCAGAACAGCATTACATTTGTGCTGCTATTCTGGATCCACGCTACAAAAAGGCACTGGCAGGCAGAGCATTCTTTCCTTTTGGTGACGCAGAAGTTTCAAAGTACAAACGTTGGCTAGCTCTGTCAGCCATGAGGTTTGAAAGAGAACGGCAGAAAATGGAAGGAAAAGGCAGTACATCAGCATCAGCAGGCCATCCCCAGTCAAAAGAATCCACTTCTGCACCTGTGCTGTGGCAGAAGTGACCTCTCAGCCATTAAAGACACCAGCAACCGGATCATCTGCACCAGACACAACAGTAACATTGAGTGAAGAAGAGGATTGGCTAACTAAGCTTGGGTTTGCTTCTCAAAAGGTCCCAGCAAAAAGTAAGAAAAGTGGAGGAACCGTGGAGAACCTTGAGTCGATGGTGCAGGACTATCTGAATGACTCAACAGAGGTCTATGTTAATGCTGACCCATTGGCGTATTGGCATGGGAAAAAAGAATTGTGGCCAGAGATCTCCAACCTGGCTATAAACTACTTGTCTTTCCCAATCGCAAGTGTGTCTTCTGAACGTGTTTTCAGTGCTGCTGGTGGCATTGTAACTTGCAAAAGGAACTGCCTCTTGCCCAAAAATGTAGAGAGGTTAACAATGATCAGGATGAATCAGCACCTCATACCACCAGATTACAAAGTAGGAGAATACACGCCGGAAGAAGACGAGGAGGACAGCAACTTAGATGAGGGAATTTCTTCTCTGTTAGGTGACCTACTCCCGCCTGAATTCGCAGAGTATGAGGACGAACTCTTATTCCCTGACACCGAGCCCTGAAAATGAGCCAATGAATCAATAACTTTCTTTTTCGTCTTCATTCACTTTTATTCCTGTGTGTCTGTCTTTCTTTGTTTTGCACAGTTAATATAAGTAAAACTTTAATCACCTACTTACAAAAACAAGCCCATCAGCAGAACTGTCTTCACTTATTTGCTTATTGATTTGAAGGTGTCGCAGTCTGCATTCCTCAGGTTCACAAGTTCACAAGAACATGCTCCTCCATCCTCCTCCTTCAGACTCCTATTTCCCTCAAAGCAGAGGGCTGGATTACACCCAATGAAGAAAGACTCTGCACTTGTGGGGGTGTTCTACTTTTTTGAGGGTGAGTTGGCGGGTCTTGGGGCATTGCTGGGAAGGTCTAATACCGGATAAAACTGGTTTGGACAAAATCAGACTTGAAAACGTTTTTGCCTTTTTGCTCACTATCATGTTTTCTGGGGCCTGTTTGGGGGGCTTCCTGGTGTTTGTGGGTGGGTTTCGGGGTCTAGGAGCACTGCTGGCACAGTCTAATGTTGATTGCATTTGTTTTCTAGGACATCCATGGCGGAAAAGTGGAGTCATGACCTAGCTGCACAGCGCGTTTGGACAGAAGGCCGAAAAATATTGTAAGTATGAGATTTTCCATTTTTGCTTTTTGCCTGTTTCGGGGTGTTGTGCTTTTTTGCGGGTGGGTTGGCGGGTCTTGGGGCATTGCTGGGAAGGACTAATACCGGATAAAACTGGTTTGGACAAAATCAGACTTGAAAACGTTTTTGCCTTTTTGCTCACTATCATGTTTTCTGGAACCTGTTTGGGGGGCTTCCTGGTGTTTGTGGGTGGGTTTCGGGGTCTGGGAGCACTGCTGGCACAGTCTAATGTTGATTGCATTTGTTTTCTAGGACATCCATGGTGGAAAAGTGGAGTCATGACCTAGCTGCACACCGCGTTTGGACAGAAGGCCGAAAAATATTGTAAGTATGAGATTTTCCATTTTTGCTTTTTGCCTGTTTGGGGGTGTTGTGCTTTTTTTAGGGTGAGTTGGCGGGTCTTGGGGCATTGCTGGGAAGGTCTAATACCGGATAAAACTGGTTTGGACAAAATCAGACTTGAAAACGTTTTTGCCTTTTTGCTCACTATCATGTTTTCTGGGCCTGTTTGGGGGGCTTCCTGGTGTTTGTGCGTGGGTTTTGGGGTCTGGGAGCACTGCTGGGTATGGATACTTTTGATTGCAAGAGGTTTGAAGCAAATCCATGGTGGTAGAGGGGAGTTAGGGCCTAGCTGCAGAGCGCGCGTGGAGTGATTTTGGAAATTGCCCTGAAAATGACTAAGTCCCCATTTTTGTACTTTTGCTTTTTGACTGTTTGGGGGTCTTCTACTTGTTTTCGCCTGGGTTGACGGCTCTGTGGCCATTGCTGGGAAGGTCTAATACCGGATAAAACTGGTTTGGATCAAATCGGAGGGGAATTTTTTTTAGCGTTTTTGCTGACTTGCTTGTCTTTGAGGTGCTCTTTGGGGGGGTTCCGGGTGTTTGTGGGTGGGTTTTGGGGTCTGGGAGCACTGCTGGCACAGTCTAATTTTGATTGCATTTGCTTTTCAGGAAATCCATGGTGGAAAACGGGAGTTATGGCCTAGCTGCACAGCGCGTTTGGACAGAATTGAAAGAAGGCCGAAAAATATTGTAAGTATGAGATTTTCCATTTTTGCTTTTTGGCTGTTTGGGGGTGTTGTGCTTTTTTGCGGGTGGGTTGGCGGGTCTTGGGGCATTGCTGGGAAGGTCTAATACTGGATAAAACTGGTTTGGAGAAAATCCATGCGGAAAAGCCTTTTGGCACTTTTTGTAACTTAGGGTTCGTTAGGGTTAGCACTAGCAGCAGGATTGCATGTGTTTCGGGGTGTTCTTGATTTTTGCAACTGAGTTCTGGGGTCTTAGAGCACTCGTGGGATTGTGTAATTTTGGTTGCAAGTGGTTTGAAGAAAATACATGGTGGGAAAGGGGTGCTTTGGCCTAGTTAAAGAAAGCATTTGCCACTATTCTTAACTTAGGGCTCGTTAGGGTTAGCAGTATTGTATTGCATGTGTTTGGGCAGGGGGCTGTTTGTGGGGGGGTTTGGGAGTCTTGGAGCGATGCTGGGTATTGATACTTTTGCTTGTTTGCAAGTGGTTTGAATACAATCCATGGTGGGTAAGGGGGGATTTGGGCCTATTTTACTTTCAAAGTACGTTTTGTCACCATTTTCTACTTGGCCTCGTTTTTGGAGATCTGATTGGGGGTCTTCTACATTTTTGCGACTGGGTTTAGTAAGGGTCTGGGAGCACTGCTGGGAAGGTCTAATTTTGTTCTAAAACATAGTTTACAGTACCCCTAGCATGAGGGGAAAGATCCGCTAAATTAATTCGCCCATACTTATTTATCCTTCAAAAGGAGACTCAGACAGAGTACGCACTTTCAAAAATATTGTACTGTCTATTAGGAAACTCAGTCTGACTTTTTGCACTACACAGCGTACATACCTTATATTTATTTGTCAGTGGTGTTCTAATATCACTTCCTGTTTTCCATCAATAATTACAGGCCGTGTTTAAGCCTGTGCAATGGGAAAAAAAGGATGAAGTCAGGCTTCACATTAGCGAGAAGCAATTGAGCATCCGCCAGGCAGGCAGTGGACAGGGTGTCTTCTGGTCACCAACATTGATAGACGGAGCGTCAGCTGGAATGGAGGAGTCCCGCTAATAAGAGGAATGGTTTGATGCATGCAACTTACCAAATTCAACAGGACAACTACAACAACATACAGATACAGTATCCGTTCTTTTCTAATTATCTTTTAAGTAATGTTATTGCTGTGAACTTCTATGAGTGTGACTCTGCATTTCTTGGATCTCTGCTTCTAAATTCATCCCTACAGCCATTCTATAGGTTTTACTTCTGCTATTTTTTAAACCTAATTTAATGTAAGAAGTTTTTCTCTGAGTGCAGAGATAGGCAAGTGAAAACGCTGCAGCCCTGTACTGTTGCATTCTGTCATTCACGGATGTCGAAAGTACTACTTACTTTTCAGTAACCATGCATGCAGTAGTGCATGCACTTCCTTTATGTCACTTAAAAGATTTATGGTTAGCTTTGTACCCAAAGATTTCTTTATCTTCAATTATTGATATCCATGCTGTGCTTTTTTTTCTTCTCTCAACAAAACTTTCCCAAAATCCCCCATTCCCATCCATTTTCCAAACCCTAACCCTCTTCCCCCTGGCTGTGTGGTTTTGATTGATGTGTGAATAAATGACAGCAATAATTCCACACACTTGCTGGGGAGGATAAGGTCATAGCAAGAGGCAGGTGAAGGAATCCGAGGATATATTCTATTCTTACTCAGCTTGACACTCAGTCACTATTGGCAAATGAAAGCAGATTTTCATGTGCGCCATCAACTTGATAGGTCATCAAGAACATCCTCCTCCTAGACGTGGCAAATTATTACACAGCTGTGTCCTTCACCTTCGGTACTATTTCTTGTAGTAGTAGCCAATGTCAAAGAAATTCAACGCAAGTAATAGTTATACTTTCAATACTTTACCATTTGTTAGGCTACATTGTGGCACTGTTCTAGTGTACTGTCACCTGCTATATTCTCTATCGTACCGTTCTAATGCTACGGTAAGGACAAACAAGGTTTCATTTTCTTTTTTTTCAGATGCTGCAACTGCCACTGTGTAACACCACTAGTACCAACGCAATGATGACATTTCATCCACCCAGGATTGCCAACCTTAATCGCCATTTGCCGTGCAGCCAGCCCTGCGCTCAGCCCTATTTCCAAACACAAATTACACGTAAGATAAGCGTTTGGGGGGAGGAAGTATAATGGAGTATTAGGAGAGACGAGAGACTGATGCTAGTACTAGTAAAGTCCTAGGACTATTGAATTCACTTACTCTGTGAGAGGCACTTAGTTATGAAAACATTTGGGCAATTAATTACACAACTTGAATCAAGATGCCACTTAAGTTTCACGAAAACAAAGTTACTGTTAAACCCCCACCCACCAGCCTCAAAAGCAGTAAAAAAACACGTATGCTAAGTTAAAGTTTAAAGTATATTTATATCCCTGACAAAAATAATCTCCCACAAGACCCAACCCACCCCCACTCCCTAACCCCAACAAATGTCTGTGAAAAGTCCAAAAAAGAAAAACCCCAACTCCCAATTCCCACCCCCCAGAAGTCTTTAAAAAAGGGGCAAGGGACAGTCTCCTCCTACTGCTGGCTGCTGCTGTTGACTTCCCAGGCCAGGTCGGAATGCTCCTTGCGGAGGATTTCGAGCAGGGTTTTCGTGTTGAGCAGCTCTTGCTCGAGGTAGGAAACCCTCAGGGAAAGGCGGTGCATCCGTTTTTTGCAACTGCTGTGGTGGGCAGCTGATTTCTTTGCTGCTCGGTGGTGGCGGGTGGCTGCGGTATCCCGGCTCCGTACCGCTGGAGACCTGCTGCGCTGACTGGGTGACCCAGGGAGCGCGGAGGAGGATGCAGCTGTGCAAGTAGATGTTGTTGTAGACTGCGTGTCCCCCTCCTCCTGGGCCACCAGCCGCCGATATTCAGAGACAGTGGCCTCCAGCCTCCGTTGCCGGGCCGTCTAGCCAGCTCCTTCCGGGTTGGTTTGGAAGGAGCATCTATATGAAGAAAGAAAGACATAGTCTGTAACCAATGCTCTTTAAGATTAACACAAAATTATTCAGCAGAAAGTTGTGTCACAGTAGAACTAGCAACTTGCAAGTGCAGTACATAACTATTGTGGCCAGTATCTATCTAACCTCCTACTTCTTCACCCTTGCTCTAACATTAGTGGGAGTTTAACCCCTTCGCTGCTCATGACAAGCTCAGCTCGTCATGCAGTACACTGGTCGTGTGCTCATGACGAGCTGAGCTCGTCATGACCCATGGGATATGGGAACTTCCAGCACAGGAGGGGAATTGCCTTAGCAGTCATGTGGTTAAGGAATCAATTCTACGAGCACTATGGACTCACTCCATTAGAGTCGACTATGACAGTACACCAGTCTTATTCTTCTTCTTTTCTCTTGTTTAGCAAAATTGGTACGTTAACTTCTGCAAGCCGGCATAATGCCAGCGCAGTCAACTTGCATCCGAGAAAAGCAGACGCCCGCCATGATGAGTGAGACAGACTTGCGTTACTGTACCAGTCCAGTACATGCAGGTGGTGATGCTCTTACTTTTCTATTACGGGTGGCACTGAGAATACTCTGTTACAAGGGCTACTGCTTAATTAATTTAACTTTCACCCTACAGTGCCAATGAATACTAGAAAAGGAAAATGAAGAAGATAAATAATCTGATTATCTATCACTGCACATGGTATGTATTTGCTTGCATATGGGATGACTTTAGGTGCTTTGCTTTTTATTGAGTGAACAGTGATACATCCACACATGAATGACCGAGTTCTACTAAACTTATTAACAGAGGTATTGAGTGGCCATCGTAATCGCCGGATATATGCTGTGCTTACAATACAAACTACTGCTACTATTCATGGTAGTATTCAGACAAAATTACAACTTCTTTTCCTTGCCTTTCCTACACTGGGACGGACGTGGGGGTGCGGTGTTACATGCTCTTCAAAGTAACACTTAGTTCACCCAGTGACCGTCTACTCTCTCTAGATACACATATGCTATCTAAGAGTCAGATAGTACCATGATCCAGGCATCCATCCATTCAAACTATGGGGCAGATTAGGATTGTGGATTTACCGCATCCTCCGGGCCGGCAGAATCCACTGCCGGCCCGGAGGATGCGGGAAATCCGCAGTGGACTGAAAAAGACCCCCCGACAGATTAGGATGGCTGGGGGATCATTTTTCAGTCCGCAGCTTTTCCGCCGCGGTCGCCTACTGTCCGCGGCGGAAAAGCACTAACCTATTAGGATATCTGGAGGAACATGCCTTTACACGGCGGCATTTCCGACGTGCAAAGGCATACAGATTTTTGTTTGGTGGCCCGTTGCGGGCTCCCAGAGGTGAAGGGGGGGTAGGGGTTCATAGGTACCCCCCTGCATTTGCCTGCATGAAGCGGCAGGCACCGCGCGGTGCCTGCCACTTTGTGCATGCAAATGCACAACTTACATTTTTATCATTGCGGCGGGTGCTGCTTCAAGCAGCACCCGCCGCAATGATAAAAATACAGGTTGTGACCGCCAGGGTGGCGGTCACATCCTAATTACCACGGAGGGACTGCCGCTGCCCCTGCGGACGGTCCCTCCTACTCTATGGTGGCGGAAGGACTAAGGTCCGCCCACCATCATAATAGGCCCCTAAATGTCAATCATTCTTCTTCATGTCTCTCATCTGGACAAACCTTACGTTTTCTCACGGGGAGCAGCACACTATGCAGTCTGCAATCTCAATAAGTAAGGAATATAAGAGCTTACCACTGCCCGCCACTACCGTGGCAACTTGCACAGCAGTTTGGTCCGGCACCTGCACCGCCTCCTCCCCAGAGCTTTTCTCCTCCACCTCCGCGCTGGGCCCAGCACCAGATGTTCTACCTACAAAGTACATTTAAGAATGTTAGATTTCATAGACATGTACCACTCACTAGTATTTTGTCTAGGAATGAAGAAATGTGAATACAGAAACCAATCTAATAATTTGTGACTGTCTACTCTAAAGTAAAAATGTCCCTTTTTCCAGGGAAGGGTGTTGTCTTGCTGCACTTTTTGGCACAACTGATGAATGCTTGCTTTTTAACACGCACCATTTTTCTCATAACAGACAGAAGCTTCACTTCTAAGAACAAATCATTAGGACGAAGGGACCAATGATTCACCACCAAAAAGAAAAATGAAAGTTCAAACCAGGTGAGGGCTCGGCTCGCCCACAATAAATGTGTGAAATAAAAAATGACTATAAGCACTTTTCCATTTTTAATCAACCATTTATGTTTTATGACAAGCTTGATTTTAATAAATATTTTTACTTTTAATAAAGCTTTAAAACTTAAATAGACTCTGTGGTCTTTGGTCATGAGTGAATGAGCAAAAGGTTTTGCAATTTGCAAGCATGAGTCCGTGCCTCCGACACTTCTGGACTCTGACTCCGTACTCTTGTCCTGCGCTGGATAATCATCATTGGGGATCAATCATCGATGAATTCTGGAGCTAAATGACTCTGCCACACCATCTAGTCAGTAAGGAGATTGGGGGTTCTTCAAAGTCTGATATCACTGAGGTATGTGGAAAGTCTACCTGTGCCTATTATAATTGATAAACAATGCACTATTTAGTGTCCATAGTTCTGTTTGTGCAGATTTGTCCCTGCAACAGTAGTAGTATGGATTGTCCTCCTATCCAAACCAAAAGTAAAGTAGTATCTTATTCTTTCTTGGCGGTCATTCACCTTTTTATTGTTGGTAATTGTCAAAGCATAAACATTTAGAAGATTTGAAAAGACATTATGGACAATCCCAGAGGACTGCACTCAGTGCATAGAGCTATTGCTGACTAGAATGGGCATTTCGTTTTACACCTTTTGCCAAATGTGCAATCTTAGTTAGCTACACAGACAGACTAATAAAAAAAATCTAGTAATACCACAGGGAGTCATAGTCGAGGCAGGATAAGAATTTAGATAGAGTCTACAAGAAGATCAAAGACGATTTAGAAAAAATTGAATGAGGAACGCTAGGAAAAAATAGGAACTCTATATTAAAATTAACTTACCGGGGCCAGCAATGGAGCCCTCGCCTGACTGATCCTGGCCTTGTTCAGCAGCAGCAGCAGCCTCCTCCAATGCCCTCTTGCCCCTGGGGTGAGCTGAAGTACAACATGAAAGAAAGAAAGACCAGAAAACATGTATGATATTTGTCAACCAAATCAAACATTTCAAAAGAACAATAACAAAATATTTTGGCGAAATAGCAAATAGACAACTATTCCACAGGATATATTGACCTATCTCATGTGGTCTACTACGATATTAGTATTGCTTGATTTGCGGACTGTCGACTTGGAAAGTTATGTAACTCACTAAACAAACTACTGAAAAGGTTCGCCTAGGACTGGCAGGCAGCAGTCCGCAGCATGCGAAGTGACAGACAGAGTCCATCGTGATTGCAGATCAGCAACAACACTAAAAAGTTTCCTACTACATTAACCAGTCATTAAAATACTCAAACTATCAATCCACCACCACTATTTCTTCTTATTGCCAGGTGTACAAAGGAAGGACTGGACTTGAGTCTGCAGGGGCAGATTTACAAGCCCCTTGCGGCTCTTTTGCTTCATTGTTGCGTGACTTTTGTGATGCAGCGGCAGAACAAAAGAGGCGCCATGGTGCGGCGCATATTAACAACGTGACGCATATGGGAGATGCATCACGTTGTAAAGCCCTGCGCAATCAGGGGGCGTTCCGGCGCGTTCCTGCGCAGGAACGCATCCTAAAAGTGGCTAAAGGAAATCTATAAGATTTCAATCAGTCACTTTTAGGACAATGATGCATGACTCAAACCCTGCGCCTGCTTGAAGCAGACGTACGGCTTGACGCAGCATTGGGGAGATAGGGTACCCCAGAGCATTGCTGGAGCTGCGTCATTGTTGCGACGCAACTCCAACAATGCGCCGCCTTTACGGCACAGATGCGTAACGCTTCGGTGACATTTTGGGCCCATGGTATGCCGCATTGTAAATATTTGTAGAAGAAATGGCCAGCAAGGGATTTTGTTTTTTAGAGTTTGTACAGCACCTTTAGGACTTGTTATTTAATCACAGTACACAAGTGAGAATTAAATCAGTAGCTGTTAAATTCAATTCAAAATAAAGAACATAAGATGTTACCACACTAACATCATAATAAAGCAATATTGCTCAATAAAACAAGGAACCAGGGTGTATTGTCTGAAAAATTATTATTAAATTTCAAGGCAAAATATCTGTACAAAAACAATGAATGATCATAAAAAGCAGGGTGCATACATAGATATACAATAAGGATATTCAAGGTCTTGGTCGCTTTTCCTTGGACATATCCAAATTAAGGTCCAGACTGCTGTATTTCAATAGTTGGTTGGTTATAGCCCAAAGCCAGAAGAAAATCAAAAGATGACTAGGGGGCAAACTAGGCAGAATTGGACTACGCAGGTCGACGTTTCGGTCTTATTATGTTATTCTTAAGACCATCATCAGGACTACAAAGTAGTATATACAATTGATGACCCTTTCTAGCGATGCAGATAATACCAATTATATGAGTCTTGATTGTACCGGTGTTTGAAATTAATTACACTGGAGTAGAGCACAGAGATGAATCAAGTGTGCCACGGTTGCGCTTGCAACACTTTAAGTGCAGTAGTGGATAGGAAGAAATACACCGTCCACTTTCGATTGTTGATCAGTTGTCACTAAATATAAGTTAGAATTAATCCGCATCGAGATCCCATGTGTTCTGACGTCTCGATGCGGATTAATTCTAACTTATATTTAGTGACAACTGATCAACAATCGAAAGTGGACGGTGTATTTCTTCCTATCCACTACTGCACTTAAAGTGTTGCAAGCGCAACCGTGGCACACTTGATTCATCTCTGTGCTCTACTCCAGTGTAATTAATTTCAAACACCGGTACAATCAAGACTCATATAATTGGTATTATCTGCATCGCTAGAAAGGGTCATCAATTGTATATACTACTTTGTAGTCCTGATGATGGTCTTAAGAATAACATAATAAGACCGAAACGTCGACCTGCGTAGTCCAATTCTGCCTAGTTTGCCCCCTAGTCATCTTTTGATTTTCTTCTGGCTTTGGGCTATAACCAACCAACTATTGAAATACAGCAGTCTGGACCTTAATTTGGATATGTCCAAGGAAAAGCGACCAAGACCTTGAATATCCTTATTGTATATCTATGTATGCACCCTGCTTTTTATGATCATTCATTGTTTTTGTACAGATATTTTGCCTTGAAATTTAATAATAATTTTTCAGACAATACACCCTGGTTCCTTGTTTTATTGAGCAATATTGCTTTATTATGATGTTAGTGTGGTAACATCTTATGTTCTTTATTTTGAATTGAATTTAACAGCTACTGATTTAATTCTCACTTGGGTACTGTGATTAAATAACAAGTCCTAAAGGTGCTGTACAAACTCTAAAAAACAAAATCCCTTGCTGGCCATTTCTTCTACAAACCTTGCCCAAGCCCGCAAGGGTATATTGGGTTGCTCACCCTTGTGTACATTGCATTGTAAATATGGCGCACCATGGGTGGTGGTGGCGTGGCGCACAAATACTGGTGCATCCCTGCTACTTTGCAGGGATGCACCGGTAATTAAAAATCTGACCCTTAGTGTCTAGCATTACGCAGTTCTTTAAACTACACTCATACATAATTTCTCAGGTCAATGAAATGAACACAAAATCGAAAACAAATAAGCATAGTAGCAACGCTACTGAGAAGGAGAGCAGTGCACCTGAAATGCACAGAAGATTTTGAAATATAATTTACCTACAATGTAATCAGCAGAATTATTGCTCTTGGTAAAAAACAAAAAATTGCAATATAATAACACACAGAGCAGGAGAAAACAGAGTAGTGAAGAAATAGCTACTACTACTCACCAAGCCCGGGGATCTCAAGGCCGAGCAGGTCAATCAAGTTGCGTTCCTGGTCCAGGAGATCCGCCCAACGGTGGGTGGCCTGGTTGTAGGTGCGCCGGACTTGAGAGTGTTGGTACATGGCCCGGCACACCTTCTCCCACCGCTTCCGGCGCTCCCGGATCCCGTACCCGCTAGCGATCTTGCCGCCTGCCATGAGGGTCCTGGAGAGGCGGCGCTGAACATAAAAAACTAGTGCCCCCCTCAAACGGGTCTCAACCAAACGAGAGAAGGACGCCAATCAGTGGTTTAATCAAGATCTTAAAGCCACTAAATTGGCGGTGCGCCGGGCGGAGCGGGCCTGGAGGAAAAACTACTGCCCCTCTCTACGCCTGGAGTTTATCAACATCTTGACTCTATATAAAAAAAACATCCTGGAGGCGAAAACTATCTATTTCTCCTCCAAAATTCTCGCAGCTGAAAACAAATCTAAGGAAATCTTCTCGATTGTCCACAATTTGGCATTTTCGGACAGAACTTCCCTCAAACCCACTCCTTCCCAGGAACTTTGTCACTCCTTAAACAACTTCTTTATCCAAAAAATCGCTATCATTAAAGCTAACATTCCCCTTCCTTCCCCTACCTTTGTGGACCCTCAGTGTCCTCCCCCCAAGGATCATCTCACTGCCTTTCCACTTTTAACTAAGGAATCTTCGACTGCCATAATTCCACTCGTCAAATCTGGTTCCCCGCTAGACCCCTGCCCAGCCCATATTCTACGTCACATTTTTTCTAGCTGTCCAGACCCCCCCCTTCACCTTCTCAACAGTTCTCTATCCCAGGGCGTGGTACCCAACTCTCTCAAATCCGCTATCATCGTTCCCATTCTGAAAAAACCGGGCGCCGACCCCTCTGTTCCAGCTAATATTCGCCCTATCTCTCTTTTACCGTTCCTGGCGAAAGTACTCGAGCGTCACGTCACCTCTGCCTTGAGTTCTTTCGTGGAGAAGAACGGGGCTCTCGCCCCCCGCCAGGCCGGGTTCCGCCCCGCACACTCTACGGAGTCCGTAGTGCTCTCGGTCCTTGACAACCTCAGGGAGGGAATGGATACCAACCAGCCTCAGGCCTTGGTCCTCCTCGATCTCTCAGCCGCTTTTGACACGGTGGATCATGCCATCTTACTTTCCCGTGTCAGGGCGGCGGCGATCGGGGGCACCGCGCTGGTTTGGTTATCATCCTTCCTGAGGGACCGCACCCAGGCAGTCCGCCTGGGTGATTTCACTGCGGACTTCCGCGATGTACAGTACGGGGTCCCCCAAGGCTCCTCCCTTTCCCCCCTCCTATTCAACCTTTACATCTCCCCTCTTATCTTCTCACTGCAACAAATGGAGGTCGCCGTATTCAATTATGCGGATTACCTCCAGCTTGTTTTCAATCTTTCCTCTTCCCCCGATTCCGCCCTTAATTTTCAAACTGTCATGATTCACATCCGAGACTGGATGAACCACAACCCTCTTAAACTCAACCCAGACAAGACTGAGCTGGTGTTGACGGGCGGTTCATCCAGCCCCTGGTCCCCCATCTTCTGGCCCCCTTCCCTTGGTTCCCCACCTGTTCCCCCTACCTCAGTTAAAACTCTTGGCATCAAGCTCAACTCCCAACTCACCCTTCACTCACAGGTCAGCTCTGTGGTTTCTTCTTCTTTTCTGGCACTGCGTACCATACGCAAGGTTTCCCGTTTTTTCTCATTTGACGCCCTAAAATTAATCACCCTCGCCATGGTCGTTTCCCGCCTGGATTATGGCAACGCCCTATATACAGGTATTCCTGCATATAGTCTTCGGCTTTTGCAGCAGATTCAAAACCAGGCGGCACGCCTGGTGTTCAAACTTCCAAAAACACACCATACCACTCACCTCCTGAAGTCCCTACATTGGCTTCCTGTCTGTGCCCGTGTCCAGTTCAAGCTTGCCTCCATCACCTTCCAAGCACGACTGGGCACGGCACCGGCTTTTATCTCATCGGAGATTATTCCTTATGTCCCCCTCAGGGAACTGAGGTCATCTACTCAATCTTTTCTCACTGTTCCGCGGTTCCGAAGAAAGAAATGGGGAGGTTCGAAATTCGCGACCCTCGCGCCAATTTTCTGGAATTCGCTGCCTTTAGAGCTCAGGGCCTCAACTTCGTACCTGCTGTTCCGGAAACAGCTCAAGGCACATCTTTTTGCCAAATTTTTTAATTAACATATCCTTTTCTCATTCTTGGGTCCTAATTGGCCCCTAGTCTTTTTTCTGCCCAGTTCTCTGTCAGTTTAGCACCATGAAACCGCTGGTGTACGTGCGCTGTACAAATAATTTTAAATAGAAATAGAAATAGAAATAGAATAGTGCGGCCACCTCCTCCGCGCTGAAGATCTCCTGGGCTGTGACCTGCTCCCCCCTCAAACGCCCGCACGGGAGCCGGGCACGGGGTGCGGGACTCTTCCCCTTCTCAGGATGCTTCCCAGCTCCCCTTACCAACGGCCTGGGCAGAAAGGAAGGTAAATAATAAAGAAGAAATAGAATAGGGAAGAAGAACAGAGAAGAGTTTAAAAAAGTAGTTTAAAATGAACCAAAAGTAGCAGAAAACACAAAAATATAGAGCTAGAAAAATAGAGGGATAGATAATAAGTAAAATATATAAAAAAAACTACACACAGGCAAAGGATGGTAGAGATTCAGAGAGGATACAGAAAGCATGCCCAGAACCATAGCAATGAATGAGAAACAAGATGGCCGCGTCCGTTCACGACCGCGTGGGTAAGTTCGCGCGAGATTTTCCTCGCGATCACACGCAAACTTGTACTAGCGAGCCGCACACTTTTAACTCAGTTAAAACTCTTGGCATCAAGCTCAACTCCCAACTCACCCTTCACTCACAGGTCAGCTCTGTGGTTTCTTCTTCTTTTCTGGCACTGCGTACCATACGCAAGGTTTCCCGTTTTTTCTCATTTGACGCCCTAAAATTAATCACCCTCGCCATGGTCGTTTCCCGCCTGGATTATGGCAACGCCCTATATACAGGTATTCCTGCATATAGTCTTCGGCTTTTGCAGCAGATTCAAAACCAGGCGGCACGCCTGGTGTTCAAACTTCCAAAAACACACCATACCACTCACCTCCTGAAGTCCCTACATTGGCTTCCTGTCTGTGCCCGTGTCCAGTTCAAGCTTGCCTCCATCACCTTCCAAGCACGACTGGGCACGGCACCGGCTTTTATCTCATCGGAGATTATTCCTTATGTCCCCCTCAGGGAACTGAGGTCATCTACTCAATCTTTTCTCACTGTTCCGCGGTTCCGAAGAAAGAAATGGGGAGGTTCGAAATTCGCGACCCTCGCGCCAATTTTCTGGAATTCGCTGCCTTTAGAGCTCAGGGCCTCAACTTCGTACCTGCTGTTCCGGAAACAGCTCAAGGCACATCTTTTTGCCAAATTTTTTAATTAACATATCCTTTTCTCATTCTTGGGTCCTAATTGGCCCCTAGTCTTTTTTCTGCCCAGTTCTCTGTCAGTTTAGCACCATGAAACCGCTGGTGTACGTGCGCTGTACAAATAATTTTAAATAGAAATAGAAATAGAAATAGAATAGTGCGGCCACCTCCTCCGCGCTGAAGATCTCCTGGGCTGTGACCTGCTCCCCCCTCAAACGCCCGCACGGGAGCCGGGCACGGGGTGCGGGACTCTTCCCCTTCTCAGGATGCTTCCCAGCTCCCCTTACCAACGGCCTGGGCAGAAAGGAAGGTAAATAATAAAGAAGAAATAGAATAGGGAAGAAGAACAGAGAAGAGTTTAAAAAAGTAGTTTAAAATGAACCAAAAGTAGCAGAAAACACAAAAATATAGAGCTAGAAAAATAGAGGGATAGATAATAAGTAAAATATATAAAAAAAACTACACACAGGCAAAGGATGGTAGAGATTCAGAGAGGATACAGAAAGCATGCCCAGAACCATAGCAATGAATGAGAAACAAGATGGCCGCGTCCGTTCACGACCGCGTGGGTAAGTTCGCGCGAGATTTTCCTCGCGATCACACGCAAACTTGTACTAGCGAGCCGCACACTTTGCGAGATTACACATTGCGCCCGGAAACGGAAATACGTCATGCAAACAAGATGGCCGCGCCGGTGAACGTCCGTGAGTGTAACTTCGCGCCGTTGCGCTACAAGCGGCTCGCTAAAACGCACAAAACCTTGCGAACTAACACGCCTCAAAAAAACAAATCTCATATTCGCACGAATTTGCGGATTCCGAATTCGATCTCGCGCAAATTCCCTCCCCGCGAATCCAGCGAAATTGCAGAAAAACGAGTTTTGCAAAACTGAAAGCACTTAGCAGGTGCAAAAGTTCAAACTCATCATTAGTAACCATTCCCTGTAGTGCTTCCTGAGGGGCCCCTCCAGAGTTCAGTTGCCTACTTGCAACTATTCTATGACCCTGCTCTGACCCTCATAGCAGGCTCATAGAATAGCTACAAGTAGGCCACAGAGGTCCTGTGAAAAAAAATTGCACTGCAACAGAAATCAAACTACAGATAAGGAAGTTTAAATTCAGTGACACATTAATCAACCCAAAATTAATTCATGTCAGTTGAAGCAGGGCAGGTGTGCTTGCTTTTCACCCCCATAATCTACAGTGATGTACCAGAGGGTGGCAGTGATGTACCAGAGGGTGGCATGGGTAAACCAGAGGGTGGCAGTGGTGAAACAGAGGGTGCTGTGAACCTGTGATGATGAACCAGACGTAGAAACAACATAGTCGAGGCCGTTGCGAGCAGCCGACAAGTAAGTTCGAACTGGTACAAAACCCTTGCAAACTGGCAGAAACCCTTGCGAACACAAACAAAAAAATCCGCTAATTCGCGAGAGTTCGTGGATTTTGCGGATTGCGAATTAGCAAATACACAAATTCGCGAACCGCGAATTCGCAAAATTCGCCCATGCTTAATTAGGACTTGTGTTTGCACAGTACAAGAGTGACAACTGGCTACATTATAAAACTCTGCATTTTAGATAGTCACATGTTGGGGATTATTGTTTTTGATTTTGTTTTTCCTAAAGAGTGTCCTTTTCAAATGATATTACTGCGCTTTATGTTTAGTGGCAGAAGCGAGAAAATGACAGGGTGGGACGCCAGTAGATAGGGAGTCCCTACCTGGGTCCAGTGCCCAATCCCTGTTCCTGTTCCCTGAGGTGGGGATAGAAAGGAGACAGGGAGTGTGGAGGAGAAATGGCAAGCTCAGGAGGGTGGTTATCCCTGAGTGTAGTATGTGTGTCTGGATTCCCCAGTATGGTAGGATCCAGTGGCAGCAGCTAAAATATGTCCAGTACGTGAAGTCCCATTCCCAGTTCCCAGAGTATGGTGCTTGGTGCTCAGTAAGAGGGGTACAGGTTGACAATCAGAGGCAGTGAGGAACTGTCTCACGAGTCTGGAGGGGGAGAGTGTGGATGAGTGGTGTGTTGCCCTGGAGGAGTAGGTGTGAGTTCTTTGCTTGACAAGAAGCTTGCACGAGAGGTGTACCTCTGGTGGTGTGTGGTAGGTCCTGCAGAGGCCCTGGAGGAGTAGGTGTGAGTTCTTTGCTTGAGAAGAAGCGTGCATGGGAGGTGTACTTCTAGTGTGCTCGAGGTCCTGCAAAGGCACTGGACAAGAAGGTGGACCTCTGGCGGTGTGCTAGAGGTCTTGCAGAGGCATTGGGGAGTGATTCCAACAGGATTGACGTGTATCTTCTGGTCCTGTGTGGGAGAAGAGGTTCATGTGTAGCTCAGCTAGGTCCCAGTAGAATGGGAAGGGTTGTAGGGGCCCACGTCCTGTCTCTGAGGAGAAGGAGTGGGAGGGACTGAGGGCCTCCATGTGTCCGAAACCCTGTCTGAGGGCCTGGAGGGTTCCCTAAGGGAGCGCCAGGTCGGGGGCCTAGGCTGTACTTACAGGTCATTTGAGGAGGATCTTCCTGTGTCTAGAGGTCTGGGAGTTTCTGTAACCAGAAATCCGGTGGTCCTGGTGTTGGGCAGTACCGCTTCCAAGTGGAG
The DNA here is from genome assembly GCF_964263255.1 of Lissotriton vulgaris. Classification (NCBI taxonomy): domain Eukaryota; kingdom Metazoa; phylum Chordata; class Amphibia; order Caudata; family Salamandridae; genus Lissotriton; species Lissotriton vulgaris. The sequence goes on from NW_028240879.1 coordinate 125,339, forward strand.
GGTGCAGAAGTACTGGTTGAGGGGAGATTGGGGGAGAAAAGCCCCAGTGGAAAGGCCAGTGGGTCAGGGGCCAGCCAGAAGGGTTGAGCCCCCCGTGAGTGACCATGGTGATGCCACTTCTATTCTGAGATAGGCAGACTTTTGCTCGACACATTAGTGATGTGTCACCCTCAAGGGGGGGGGCATGAGGGCTCCCCGTGAAGTCCTGGTTCACTGGGAATTCCCCAGGAGGGGAAGGCCAGGTTCAGGTTGTAGCCTGACCTGGAAGGCAGGGCAACTGTAACCAGTATCCTGGCTGAGTTGCCTTCTGGGGGTACCCCTGTGAACATAAGAAGGACTCAGCTGAAAGGAGAGGGAACCTGTGTTTCCCAGAAGGGGTAGTGCAGGCCTCGCCGGGATCCTTAGGGTCCCTGGCTGACTAGGGTAGTACTGCCCTGAGAGCAGGGAGGGCCCATCTTAAATGAAAGGGACCCTGCTCTACAGTGGGAGGGTGCACAACTCTGGAAGGGGGTGCAGAGGGAGGGAGTCATCGCCTCTGACCCCGGTGCATCCGGTGATTGTAGATTGGGTTCAGAATGGCATAGAACCGGAGGGTGTCCCTGCCGTGCGGGCCCGCATCCGTGTTCTATCGCCTAAAGTAGGGAAGCACATCAAGGGAGTGATTGGTCTACCCTGCGTTTTGGCTGGAAGGGGGTTGTGTTGGACTTGGCCCTTTTGGCAGGTTCACCCCGAAAATGTTTGCATTTGCCTAGCCTGTTTCTGTAACCTGGTGTTGGTGATTTTAGGCGCACTGCGCTCTCTCTGTATGTGTGGTGAGAGTGGGCTGCCCTCCCATAGGAATGCATGGGGATATGTGTGTCCATGGTAGTTCCTGATGTGTGGGGAGGGAAACATCCTTTACAACGCAACATTTACCATGCAGTGCCTTTACAACGCAACTTTTACAACGCAAACCATTACCACGCATTGCGCTGGGGGGCGCTCTAGGATAGGGAATAGGTTTAATGTACTATCCAACATCTTCCCTACTATCCACGGGGACTGGAGTTGGAATAGTAAATTAAACTATTCACTATCCAGCGCCCCAAAGCACTATGTATTGTAAAGGCATGCGTTGTAAAAACTGCGTTGTTAAGGCATGCGTGGTAAAAGCATGCGTTGTAACGTCATACATCCGTGTGGGGAGTGCAGGGTCGAGTTTTGTATGTACGAACTCGTGAGAATAAATGCTGCACGATGATGTGCGCAGATTTATTGTATGGAAGTGCCACTTCTAGAAGTTGGCATGTCTGTGCAGTGAATGTGAATTGACTGTCTGGCTTGTGATTGGCTGGAGCTGGCTGGTGTTCCTGGCTCCGGGACTCAGGAGGGGTCTGCCCCGGTGGTGAATGGGGAGATCTGCATGTTGATGGGAGGGAGGAGTGCACCTGGGACCTGAACAGGGCTGGGCCTTCCCTCCAGAATGCTGGTTCCACCCCCTGTGGTGTGTCTGATACCCCAGTTGCATCTGGTTCGCCCCTTGCCTGCACCTTTGGAAACAAAGAATTTAGGTGTATAAAAGAGGAGCTGTGACCCCATGAAAATGTTCTTGTGTTAAATTTGAAACAACAAGGGGGCGTGCTGCTGCTGGGGCCCAGGGGAAGGCTTGTCCCAGCCCCTGGATTTCTGGAGGGCTTCTTTCTGGGGCCCCTTCTGTCTGGCCTGAGGATGGCTGGGAGACTTTCTCCTTGCCCTGGAAAACTTTTCCTGTGTTTCCCTGCTTGCTACTGGGACCCTTTGCTCTAGGGGGGTCCTTCTTTGGGGCTTTGTGGTTGCTGTGCCCCCCCAGCGCCTTGTGAGTGCTTTATTTTTCATTTATGGGCTGAGCGCTGTCGTTTTTCCTTGGGGGGGAATCGATCCTGCCCTTTTGTTGCCATCGCGGGTGCCCACCCCGCTTATGGCAATCTTTACTTACGGGTGTCCACTCCGATTATGGCCGCATATATGTTTATTTTAGCTGATGCCCAACCCGCAATGCCTTGCTGATCCAGAGGGAGCCTACCCCTCGAATTCTGCCACAATCGTCCGCAGCCCGCCTGGTTGTGGGCGGGGCAGCTAGATAGAGGCGAAGTGACATTGCAGCACGCCAATGCGGGGCTCCCATGCGGAAGGGAGAGCCCTGCGGTTGCTGCCGGTGACGAAAGAGCCCCTGGTCCCAGGAGGGGGGGGGGCCGGGTGAATGGAAGATGGCGGCCAAGGCCACCAACGGTAGTGCAGGGCTCCCAGGGATCCCAGGAATCCCCGCATAAGAAGTGCCACTGCCCAGAGGAGCCCCTATCAGAGGAAGACAGCCCCGTGAGTGTGGAAGGGCTGGGGGGGCGCAGGCACAGTGTTCTGCCATGCCCCAAGCTGCCCCGTCTTGCAGCGGGCCACTCCTAGAGGGGGCACCTTTGTTCCAAGAGCCTTGTAGTGGCTCCACCCATGGGCATGCTTCGTTTCAAGGGCCCCGTGGTGGTCCTGAGGTCCCAGGGGCCCGTGTTCCCCCCAGAGCCATTACGCTCCAACGGTTGGCGCAACATTTGTTTCACAGCCTAGGTGGCTCCCCCGCCCCATTCGCTTTCAGGGCAAGAGGGGCCCGAGGTTGCCCAGTTATAGGCACATTCCTTTTAAGAACCAAATGGCTCCAGCGATTGGGCATGTTTTATTCAGAGCCTAGAGGGCTCCCAAGATGCACATTATTTGTTTAGAGCCTAGTGGGCTCCAGTGTGCGCAGTATTGTCCTAGAGTCTAGAGGGCTCCAACGTTTTGGGCGAATTGTTCTTCCTTAGGGCCAGTGAGAGCCCATGCCGCATTGTTGATTCACAGCTGACCAGCAAGTAGTGGGCAGCTGCACCGTTTAGGTTTTCCTTTCAGGGGACTTATTCTTTGTGAACCCGGAGTGAGTCGCTCTCCATTCGCCCTACCTTGGCCTCCACAGCTGCGCAGCATTTAGTGCCAGCTGCAGCGTTTAGGCCCTGTGCTTGTTCTCAGCTGCCCAGCAAGTAGTGGGCAGCTGCAATGTTTAGATTTGCGCAGATGGTGCACTCCTGACTGGCGCTGCATTGGCAGCACGCTCTGACATTCTGGACACAGGGCATTTTAGCCCCCTCTTGATGGCCAGTTGGCCAGGGGGACTGGTAGAGGTATAGGGCGAAGGCCCTAATGTGATTGATATGTGCTTCAAATGTGGTGCTAGGAAATGTAATGCATCTAGTATGTTTTACCCACCCTGTGTTGATACCTCTACAGATGGTTTTACCTATGGAGGTTTGTGTTAGTGAGATTGTACTTCACTGTGATTTACGCCCCTAAATGTGAGTTATACTTAGGAGCTTGGGTCTAATGTGTTTAGACTAGTGAGGAGATTGCCTACTGTATTTATACTGGTTAGGCCTAATGTGAGTTATGCGTAATGTGCAATGCCTTTATGCGTGTGATACCTCTAAATGTGTTTTCATGCTTAGGAGGTTGTTTTGCTTAGTATAGTTTATACTAGTGAGTTTAGGTGTCCCACCGTGATCTATGCCTATGGTGATTTGTATTGCGTAGTGTGAACCTACCTTTTAGTGGTACTGGTTGTGTCCTAAAATTGTTATTTGGTACTACAGTTACTCTAAGTTCTATTTCTACTAAGTGCTGATCCTGACAGTGGCCCATATGGCCCTGTCCCCATGTAAATAATCCCTTGTGAATATTACCCATGCCATTTGGCACAATGTATGTTGTATGATTACTATCTGATCTGTTTTAAGAATACAAAAGTAATTTTTATATAACCTTGTGTGGAGTTCCTTTTGTAGTGTGCCTGGGATGTTGTTGCTGTGTGCGTGCCCAAATGCTTTACACATTGCCTCTGGGATAAGCCTGTCTGCTCGTGCCAAGCTAGCAAGGGGGTGAGCAGGGGTTATCTTTGGCATTTAACTCCCTTGCCCTGACTAGAGTGTGTGGTGGTTTCTCCCTGGCTTTGGCGCAAGCCTTTATCAACCCGAAATCCCAATTCTAACAGCGGGCTACGAGGTGTTCACACAATGCGGTAAAGAAGAGCAGAGACACATGATGGACCAGTGATTGTAGGATCAATGATTTCAAGCCAGTAGACCTAGCCCAGATTAAGATAGGAATATGTCCATTAGGAATCATTTGACTTCCAGTTTGAAAGCAGTCGTTGAGGAGATGCTCTGTGGTGGAGGAAGGAGGACAACCATTGTAACACCAGACCCGAGAAACCCATCCTGTTCTTCAGAATGGATAGGAGGTTGTCGTGATTAACCGTGTCGAATGCGGAGGAAAGGTCAAGGAGGATTAGGAGGCAGGAAGTATTTTGTTCAAGCATTTTTGAAAATGTCACCCATAACGGGCTTGAGAGACGATTCGGGACTGTGCCCCTTCCTAAAGCCGGATTGATACTGGTATGGTAGTTGAAAATTCTCGATGTGAGCACAAAGTTTGGATTGTATGCATTTTTCCAGTAGTTTGGCTAGTGCAGGGCTGTTGGAGATAGGGCGGAAATTATTGAGGTCAGTTTTATCTGCATTAGTTTTTTTTGGTATAGGCGATACCTGAGCTGCTTTTAGGCAGTCTGGGATCATGCCTTGTGATAGAGAGGTGTTTATAATCCTTATGCAGGTGGGGATGAATACATTCTTAATTTCTTTGAAGATGGCCGGGAGCAATCGTTCACTGAAGTGGTCAGATGGATGGATATTCTGAAGAATCTTGTAGATGTCTTTTTCATTGAATGGGGTGAAGGTGCCCTATAACGCATTGTTCTTAGTGATCAGACTGATTGGTTTGCGCTTATCTAAGAGGTCATGGGATGGTAGTAGAGCCTTCTTAGAGGCGAGTTCAATGGTGATGAGTCTTGATTTATCATTGAAGAAAGCAGCAAGATCATCGCAAGAAGGTGGGATGACTCTGGAATCTGAGTGGTTTGGGCCTGCCACTGATTGCTGTTTGACCAATTCAAAAAGTTTCTTGAGGCGGTTTGCAGCTTGATCAAGTTGGTGTCTGAAATAATCTGCCTTGGCGCTCTTGATTTGTTTGTTATAGAAGCTCCTAACATCTATAAAGAGTTTTAGTTGTTCCAAGGAGGTTATGGATTTCCGGGAGCATTCCGTTGCCCTAAGGTTACGGCGTTCCGTGTTTAAATCGTCGGTGTACCATGGTTTGGATATTTTTGTTGAATCGATTTTTTGTTGTAATGGTGCAATGTCATCCATGATGTTGGTGATGGTCGAATTTTAGGAGTCAGTGAATAACTCAACATCAACCAAGTCAGCTTGGAAGGAGAGGGCAGATTTGCAGTGGGCTGCTAGATCAGTTGCGTTTATTGATCTAAGGTCCCTTTTCCAGATCTTTGATTTCATTGGCTAAGCCTTCCTCATCAACACCTCCCTGTTAATATAGAAGAGGATGCAATGATGGTCGGACCAATCACAACGGGTTATGGTATCCAATGTGATGGTCTGCCCTTTCGAGATAATGAGGTCTAGTGTTTCATCTTCATTGTGAGTTGGTTGGTCACAGTGCTAGATCAACTCATGATTATTCAGGAATGCTTTCAGGCAGGATATCGTCTGGTCATTGGGGATAGACCAGTAAAGGTTGAAGACACCAAGGGAGATTTGGGGCACGGCTGAGTCGACATTGCGAGAGATGACTTCTATTAGTTGCTCGATAAAGGGGAGATTGTCTCCCGTGGGGTGATAGAAAGTGTGAAGTTTGCAAATCGGCAGGTTATTACTTGAGATACTGAGACAAAGGTATTCACAGGAGGAGGGCGAAAGGGACTCCAAGTGTTACATCAAGAGTGTGTTCCTATGAATACATGCCAGACCCCAGGTAGGTCTCAAATCTTCTGGAGCGGGAGGGCGCATTAGCTAAGTGAATGGTTTGCGAGACGGAGGGGGCTAAAAACTGGCCCATGCTTTGACTCATGCTAGGGGAGGCTCTGGGCAGGTTCGCTGAATTGAGAAGGGCGCTACTCGTGGGGAAAACATCTGTGAGAAGGTGCAGCTGGAGAGATATATCATCCAGGCTGTCAACCAAGTTTGAGAAGGGTGAAGGTTGTGTTGGGAAAGCAAGCAGAGAAGGCAGCATTAGTGTAGGTCCTTGGGGTCCAGGGTGATGGAGAGTGGTTTCTGGGGAGAGAGTTGCTCATTTGGGTCTAGCTGAGATCTTTGGCCAGTAAGCTCTTTGGCAGATCTTTGTCAGTTATCTTTCCCTCCCTCTCCCCTTACATATCTTGTAGACTGGTCATGTAAGACTCAGAGAACCCATTTTAGGTTAGGTACTCTACTGTGAAGATTGCATGCCCAAGTAAGGTACTCTACACATGTCTGGTGAGAAGGCTTTCTTTTTCTTGCTCATGTTCAAATAGTAAAAATAGAGAGTGGCCATGGTTATGGTAGACCCCCCAATGTTGTGTATGTATTATTATCATGGTATATCACTAGTTGATGACATTGTATAAGGTGGCCCCTTTGAATTTGCCAACCAAGACCAATTGTCCTTCATTAACCAATTATTCCACCCCTTCATTGTTCTTCATATTTATCATAGCTCTGCCCCTTTATTTAAAAAAGTTTTCGTTGGCTTGACTACCTGGCGTTTCAAACATTTCCAACCCAAAAAATGCCCAACGTGATATTTTTGGAGAAGATACTCAAACGGAATTGTAGTGATGCATCGTGGTTGTATTTTGTTAAAAAATATATACTATGGTGTGGTGTGTCTGGCATCTAACATGTGTAATTTTTTTTCTAGCTGCATAGACCACAAGTGCCAGGGCTGGAAGTCAGAGCACCAGCTCAGTGGATGCAGCGGTTGAAGGGGGAGTCCCAATAGGAACAGGGATGAGCGGTGTTAAGTCAATTAGTAATATACTCACTGCAAGGGCATTGACTTGTGAACACCCTGCTTTAGCAGATTCAGTGGGGTTGAGTAGTTAATGGCCTCTTATATCTGCAACTCAGAAGACAAATGTTCATAATGAAAAGGGGGAAAAAGATGTAAAGAAAAATTATGAGTGAAATTTACTATGAGTGAAAGGATGTATAGGTGTGTGATAGGATGCATGGGTGGGTAAAGAATGTATGAAATGGTATATGGGTGAATGGATGCCTGTCTGAGTTGGTAAAAGGGTATATGTATATGGGGGGAAACCAGGATGCCTGGGTGGCTGAAAGAGTATATGGGTGAAAGGATGCCTGCCTGTATGGGCGAAACTAATGCTCAGGTGAGTTAAAGCCAGATGGATAAATAGGTGAAAGGATGGGTGGGTGGGTAAATGAATGTTGGTGAAAGGTTTGTTAAGAGCCATGTTTGGATCGATGTATGTATGTGGGAGGATGGTTTTCAATGGTGAAAGACTAGATGAGAGAATGCAAAGCTTAAATGGTGTGTATCAAAGCCAAGGGTGAAGAATACTAGAACAATTAAATGATGAATGAATAATTGTTATGTTATGTTATGTTATGTTATGTTATGTTATCTGCACTTATACCGCGCTCAGCTGCCCCAGCAAAGGGATGTCCCGGCGCTTTGCAAGGTACACAAAGCAAAACTCAGTTAAAAGGCCAGAGAAATGGGACAAAAATTAAGCAAATTAATATAAGCTAAACAAATAAAATAGTCTTGATGGCGCGTCTGAACAACAAGAGGTCTTCAAGGGCCCGGGTGTGAGGGGGTAGAGAGTTCCACAACTTTGCCGCTAACACCCGAAAAGAGCGACAACCGACTCTGCTCAGCCTGAAGCGCGGAACAGCTGCCAAGTTTTGGCCCAGGGATCTGAGAGTTCGCGAGGGTACATATGGTATCAGCAAATTCTCCAGTATTTGGGAGATGAACCCTTGAGGATTTTGAAAGCAAGGCATAATACCTTGAATTTGATCCTCTGGTTCACAGGAAGCCAGTGGAGAGAGCGCAGCGTGTTTGAAACAGAACACTGCCTTGGCAGACCAATCACCACTCTGGCTGCAGCATTTTGAACTCGCTGCACCCGGATGAGTTCCGACTGATTAATCCCCACCAAAAGCAAGCTAGCATAATCCAGCCGGGACAATACTGACGCTTGGACCACTAGCTGCCTGGTGGGTGCATCGAAAAATTTCAGGATAGTTCTTAGACCTCTGATAATGCCGTAGCAGGTAGCCGCCACCTTCTTAGTGTGGCAGATGAAACTAAGGGCCGGATCCAGCCAAACCCCAAGATTTTTTATTTCCGATGCTGGAGAAGGGGTCACACCCAGTTCAGAAGGCCACCACAGGTCACCCCATAGCTCCGCCTGCTTGCCGACCACCATGACCTCGGTCTTTTTGGCATTTAACTGGAGACAGTTGGAATTCATCCAGTTGGCCACTGCTCGTAGTCGGTCACGGAACCTGGGAGCCTCCATGTCAGAGTCCCCACTCAACGTGACCGCCAGCTGCGTGTCGTCTGCGTATGAGACCATCGTCAAGCCCCACTGCTTGACAACCGCAGCCAGCGGCCTCACGTAAAGGTTGAATAGAGTTGGGCTTAACGAAGAGCCCTGCGGGACACCCAGTTCCAACGGATAGGATTTAGACTGGCAGGGCAGGATCGCAACCTTGAAAGACCGTTCGGCAAGAAAGGAACTAAACCAGCATAGGGCGGAACCCGTGACACCTACTTCTTTCAGGCGCTGAAGCAAAATCCTGTCCGAGATCGTGTTGAACGCGGCACTAAGATCTAATAGCAATAGTGCCGCCGTCCAACCTGCATCAAGCACAGAACGCAGGTGTTCAACGATAGAGAGTAGGGCCGTCTCCGTGCTGTGACCCGCACGGAAACCGTTCTGGGTGGGATCGAGAATGTTAGCCCTAGTGAGATGGTCAGAAAGAATTCCGTTCACATGGGCCTCAGTTACTTTCGCAGCCCAAGGGAGAAGGGAGACAGGGCGGTAGTTCTCGGGTTTGAGGGGTTCAAGGGTAGCCTTCTTCAGGATAGGTGTGACTACGGCCTGTTTCTACCTAATGGGAACTACACCTGAAGACAAAGACAGGTTGATCAAAAAAAGCACCGGAATACGGCATAACGGGGACATATTCCTGAGCTGAGCCGGTTTCAGCGGATCTGCAGGGGATCATGATTTGATTTTGAGGCTCAAGGTGTTGAAGGCCTCAGTTGATAGAAAGGGCAGAGTAGTGAGAGGCTCATATCCACCCAGGCTACAGCTGACCGGCTCCGAGATGTGAGTGCCATTCGGAGAAATTCGATAGATGGCTTGAACTTTCTCGAGAAAAAAGGAGGCCAGGTCCTCGCAGTGGGAATCCGAACAGATTTGCCGTTGTTGCCCTTTTAGCCATCAGATCCTTTAGCACCTTAAAGATGAGTTTCGATGGATTAGAACTTTTCTGGAATTCTTGGGCATAAAAGGCTGCTCGTGTTCTACACACTGCCCTATGGTATATTTTGATTTTGGCGAGGTAGCATGCCTTTTTTCTAGGGTCAAACGATTTCCGCCACTCCCTCTCAGCCTGTCTACAGGCTTTTTTAAGAAGCGCTAGAGAGCTATCATACCAGGGGCTGGGTTCTTTTGTGCGACACTTAGACCAATCTATGGGGATCAATGAATCAAGGGCGTGGGTAATCCACTCACAGAAGAGGTCATATCCGCGTTCGGCATCGGTTAAGGGGCCCAACCGAGCCTCTTCCAGCAGATGGTAGAGATCCTCCAATCTCAGTTTGTTCCAGTGTCGCTTAAGTACTGTTCTATCCTGAGGTTTAAAAGGATGCTCATGAGTGGGGCATAGCATTTTCACCAACATATGGTCTGTCCAGGCGATCTGAGTAGGGCATAAAGCCCTAGCCCCCTCTAAGTTGGTTAAAAAAGGATCAAGGATATGCCCTCCCATGTGTGTAGGAGATATAACCAGCTGGGTTAGTTGCAAGGCCTCTAAATCGGCCAGAATGCTACTGATAGAAGGGGAGGTTGGGCAGTCAAAATGGAGATTGAGATCTCAGAGAATATTGAAATTAGCACATCCTAGTGCCTCAGTGCTAATTAAGTCAGGGAGAGCTGCCCTGAAAGCAGAATCACAGCCGGGAGGGCGATAAATCAAGATGCCAGAGAAGGTAAAGTGATGACTAATCGAAACTTTGAAGAGAGCGCTCTCACATCCTGGGAGTTTTAAAACGTTCCACTCGCACGGATAACACGACTTGATGGCCAACGCAATGCCTCCCCCCCTGGTAGCACGATTCAGCGTGAAGATGGAATATTCCGGGGGAAGGCCAGGTTGAGGATGGAAGTATCCATATCCTGCAGCCAGGTTTCTGTCAAGAAAAACAAATCAGGGGACTCGTCCTTAATAAGGTCATATATCTCCTGATGATGTTTAACCAATGATCTAACATTTAGGTTCCAGATGCTGAGTTCACACAATCTTGTCGTGCTCTTGTGTGAAAGTGGCGTCTCCACCGCTCGAATAGGGGCAGGAGTGTCCAAGGACCAGCCTCCACATGTACACCGGTAAGGACCACATAGCGGGCCAACAGGGGTATGGCCGCAGTTAAAAACCCGCCCCCTGATGGCCAGCAGTTCCTCCCTTAGACATGTAATAGTAGGCAACGTCATGACAATAAGGCTAGAGCTTGGAGTCCTGCCGCGACCCGCGCCTCCTTAGCGCTGACGGGCGCAGACGGGCAGGACTCTGGCAGGACTCAGGCGCAGGGAAGGTGAGCCCGCTGCGCGAAACCGCTGCGCGTTGAAGGGAGCTTTAAATAAGCGTCCCGCGAGGCTGCCGGAGCACTAGACCGCTCGCTAATGGCGCCCACAAAGTGTCCCTACGACCCTAAGATGGCGCCTGTAGTTCACCGCCCCAGGAACCGGACCCGCAAAGCAGCGGTGCACAGACAATTATGCTGCAAGTGAGAGGGAGAATATAACCCTGTTAAAAACAAGGGAAAGAAACTAAGTCCAACACAAATAGGAAAATCACGTAAGTTAAAATGCCAGCAGCGCGCCTATAAGAGCGCAACTCGCAGGAAGCCTGATATGCAAAGCGGCGTGAGAGTACCTCGTCAAGGCTGCCCACGGAAATGGTCGCCTTAAATAAGCGTCCCGCGAGCCTGCCGGAGCGCTAGACCGCTCGCTAATGGCGCTTCCTGCGCTTCATCCAATTGCTTGGATGAAGAAACAAGGGAGCTCTTCTAGAGCATGCTCACCTACTTTGTTTGCTTGGAATGGTTTTATCAAAATATTGAGGCAAAGAGTTGGGGTGGTATTTCTGTCGAGCAAGGCAGATATTATGTGCCCCCCATCATCAATTATCACCTTCCTCCCTACCCATGGCATTTCGCCAGTGTCACCCTTGCTGACCTAATTGCTGCATAGTTCAGTTTGGCACTGCAGTGTTTCCTGTGCAATGTACATATGCTTCAGTTAATGTGGCATTTACAAAGTTTTCAATGCATGACAGTGTGAAAACAAATTGTGTTTCCCTTCCCTCCCAGTGCCCACCAAGTCACTTCCTAGTATGTCACACCTTTATTGTTGCCTAAGTTCTGTCCCAGCCTTCCCAAATATTAGAGAAACCCAGTCTTGGCATGCACCACATTTTTCTGGCCAAGTGATATATTTCAAACACAATAGGATGATGGACAGAGCACTGACACTTTTCAGATAGTCACCCCCAGTCACTATTAGATCTGCATTAAATCCATCATCTTTATTTAGCTCACTTCGCAACCCCAGTTCAGACCTAGCCATATGCAATTTAGTCTTGCCCTGCTTCTCATGGGAACAGTCCAGCATGAACTTCCAAGTCAGGTTTTCCCTGGACTGGAAACAAGCATATTGGGACCAGTTTCAGGGTAACACCCCTCATCAGCCAGGCTAGCTAGAATTCAGTGGCAAATTGAGCAAGGGTCCCACGTCTGGGCATACCCTGCCAACTTAGGGTGAACAACACAAACACAATAAGATGATGGAAGGAGTGCTGAAACTCTCATGCACTCACCCCCAGTCACTATTAGATATGGGTTAAATCCATCATCGTTATTTATTGATAGTTTTCATCATGCATTTAAACCTGTTTAAAATCTTCCCTTTCAAGCTCAACATTTGACAACCACAGTGACTCACTACTACCCAAATCTTAGGCACATGATGATGATTGGTGCCACCCCACTATTCTGTAATAAAACTTCTACTACTTACCAGGCCTAATCCATTGAACTTACCCTGCAGTAGAGTAAGTAAAATGTCCTTTTTTTACTGACAATCGAATGTATTTGTTGGACATAATTATATAGTGTGGTGGAGGGTGAGGCCAAGAAGTAATTGGAATGAAGTAACTTGACTTTTGCAGATTGGATAGTGTGTGACACATGTGCCAACTACAATCTATATCCCAATACTTAATCCCTTACTTGTACTGCAGTGTATCATTTTATCAACCGTCTACT